>NW_013574828.1:0-27481 GCF_000499745.2 Eimeria mitis | reverse complement strand
CAACACATTTCATGTATCCTTCTTGCTAGGATTTGTTCCATGCCGTCAGCATCCATAGCGACCCTCTCACGGGGTAAGTACGCACCTCCTGAAACAATGCTGTCCCCATGCGTGGAGGCGCTGGTTCATGCTTGTTAGGCTAGCGAAGAATTTCTAAAACTGCTGTGGAGATGTGCAGGGTTAAACACTATGCCCTAGCGTGGGCAATCCAGCGTTGTGCTGCCGAGGAGCTTTCGTTCCAAATGATACACAAGCCAAGACCACATAGCAAAAAAGGCCGAAATTCCGTGGTACCAACGTCGACGAGCACAGAGAAGGTGTACGAAGCCAACAGGTGCAGCTGAGCAATGCGCAAGGTCGTACGGGCCTGGAGGTGAGAAGCGTGCGACATACGGGAAAGGCTTCCATTACCTGAATGAACCGCATGCTTTACCACTACTGAAATGTGAACCCGGCGCCGGTGTCAGGACAGACGAGTGCGGCAGTGTTCATTTGGGTGCACCCACGCGCTGTGAAACATACGAATTGGGCACCAGGACACAATCGACGAACCCGTGGAGCAGTCAACAATGTTGAAGACTGCCAGCAGCCGCCGCAGGCAGGAAGAACCCTGCGCACGGCGCACAGGTATGGCTGCAGCAGCTTGAAACCATATCAAAACTGGCTCCCGAACGCAAGACACCGCATTATTGGCGAGGCGTCTCCGCAGCGCTATGAACTATCTACGCTGACGCATCCACAGTTCCAAATTTCTGTATGGGTTAAGTACCTTAACGAATATGTCGGATTGCACGGTGACAAAACCTGGGATGATAATTGGATACACGAAGCAGGAAATGGCACATACAACTGCTGGTGGTGTGGAAATACGTTGTGCGTACGGAATTAATTGGCATTAAAAGGCGTCGCCATCTCACGGCAACACTGTGAGGCCACGGCTATCTCCATTATAGCCGCAAATGCCAGTTCCCCAAAGACACAACTTACTAGCTATGAGTGAATCATTTCCTGCCGTACATTATACAATCCACTTGTAAACAGTGCACGTGCGCACACAAATGCCTCAGTGAATGGAAAGTCCCCCACGCCCATACGATTCAACTGTTCCTCTGCAACGACTCTCTTGACTGCAGAAGGGAAGCTAGAGCTACCGTACCCGCGCTAACTCAGCTAACTGCGGTACGGGTAGGTTACTACCGAGATCGCACGTGGTTGATGCGCATTCACACTAATACTGCGGAACGAGCACAAAATGAACGGCGAGCAGCTGGGTGATGCGTCACTTTCAGTAGCTGCACCGCTTCGATGTAGTAAATAACGCGAGTGACCTGCAAACTTTCTCAAGCTTTCGTCCGTAAAAGCGTTGCTGGAAATGATTGCACAGCTGAGAATATAAACCACACAGTTCTTGCTTTCTGTCTTCTGGAAGGATGATAGCTACGCAGAAATATAGTGGAATTGCGCTTTTCGATGTGCGAACGTCTCCAACTGCCACACAAATACAGTTTTCGCCGCATCGTTGTTCCGTCAGGAGGTCAACGTCGTTATAGATACAAGGACTGTTGCAGCATTTCACGTTTGCACGTAAACAAAGAACCCGGCGCATATTTTGGTCCAGCATAACATACCGTTCGGGTGGCAGCACCCTCGGTGCACATAACGCCTCCCTCCCCACCTTGAATCATTGGCTTATGGCCAAAGTACGCACCTCCTGACACGAGGCAGATGCGTCTGGGTGCCTTGGTTCCCTATAGCAAGACACTGAATCAAAGGTCGCAGCAACACTAGGTAAGTAAAGCAATTCAGGGGTGCATCGCCGCTAGTATATTCAAATGGAATACAGTTAAACATATTCGGCAGGTGTGCGGAACTCTCACGGAAGTGAGATCGCAACCACGGCAATAGCATCTTCCCTATCCCACAGATGGAACGATCGCCTCGACAGCTTTTCTGTATGACAAGTGTTTTTTGTTTGCCTCTTTGCCCTGCAACCTCTTGCGCCCTACCCATGCGCAGTCGGTAGTTAAGGTTGTTCAAAAGCCGATAACCCGGGTAAAACCAGCCATATGCGAATAGACAAACGTTGCCGCAAGTGTGGCTGATACTACAAGAGGCTAGCTCGCATTTCCTGAAACACGAACAGAATTTAGCGTGCCTTGGAGAAACATATACGAAAAGAAATCACAAATACAACATGATATTGGCTGGGGTCAGACTACCCTTTGAAGCTGAAGAGATAAGCGCGCTGTGGTGCGACCCGCCAGTTACATAAGTACCATGTGCAGGGCACAGGAATAATCAGCGTATATCCCTCACATCCTCCCCTGACCCACTCTTTGAGCGTTGTCCTGCGTGTCACATGTAGAAGTACTTCTACCATTCCCGGGTCACTGTATGCCACATGTGCTTTGCCTTCCCCACGCCTCGAAAAGCTATAAACACCCTGCGCCTAAAGCCGCCATACTTTCTGAAGCGGCAGCTCATTCCAACCAGCACATGCGGCATGCGGTAAAATACCCTATCCAGATATATGCCAAGATTCAACGTTGACGCCTCATACACGCCGTCAGTACTTGCTCTGCACAAAAAAACAATTGTTGTCGCGATGTGCTGACCACTCGCAAGGCTCCAGAATGAAGAACGTTGCAGCCATACATTTCTGTAAATGTACGGTTGCTGCTTTCTCCATCCTGTGAGACAAATCACAGGCGGGTACCAATGCCGCTGTGTGCTCAATCCCCACAATTCGGATGGATCTTCGTCAAGGTAACGGCACGGCCGCTCTTTCGTTGGGCGGATGTGCACTGCATGCTGCTACACGATGCCTTCATGCAGACAATATGACGCAACATACGAGCTACGTTAAACGCCACACGCATGCAGACGGAAAATTAACGGAATATCTCGTGTGTAGCCACTGAAACCAGGTGCAAAATATGGTTTGAGCACAGTCTCCGACAGGCGCCTTTGGCACCAACCTTCGAACCACCGGAAAAGGATGGTCTCTGCTGGACAGTTTGATACGAGCATTTGACACACAATTCCAAAACACCAACTCATACCTGCACAGGTGTCAACCCTAGAACTTGGCTTGCAGAACGGCAGCGATAAAATTCACGTAGTTCCACATATTATGCTGCTCTGATATATCCGTTCCGCGGTGAAGAGATATCAGCGGTATCCAAAATAGTTAAAGCGCGGGAAACATGTACAGGCCTACCATCACGTTTGGTCGTATTCTACCCGCTATCCCTCAGTCTTCATTTTGTCGGGTGTGCATTGGCCCCGGGCAGAGCACTTGCATCGCATGCGCACACTGGCGTATTCGACTGTAATGGAACCCAAGCTGATGAAGAGCAGAAGCGACACGCAGAGTGCCCTAAAGAAGTAATTATGTGCGTCCTTAAGGGTGTAAACACCATCAAACGCAGTCGTTAAACGTTTGCTTTACAGTAGGTACAGATGCGCCTCTAAACCCATCAAGGCACAGGCTGCTCCCAGGCTGAATGTACCTTCTACTGGCGCTGCTGTCTTTAAAATGCACCGTTGCAGCTCCTTAACCATAGAAGGCCATCACACTGTTGCCGGGAATGAAAAGCTACGCAAGAAGGACACTCCGCCTCGATTCTCTTCGGATGCAAGAATAAACAGGAGCGATCAGCACTGATGCAACTAAATCTTCAGAGGTTTTGGTGACAGGCGGGCATGCAGCGCACCGACACGACAACCGTTACATATTGTCTGAGAATCTCAGAAGCTTGTTTGCGTGTGGGAACAACCAGCGCTCTATACTAATGCGCGTACAATGCATCCCCATCGAGAGCCACTTCTTGTGGCTACGAGGACCGCGGAAGTACTAAAAAGCATCAAATAGCACCAAGTACGATGATTAGCTCTACGAATGATGCAACAGCCTACCGAGAAGGGCGGATTGTCTCTAAACTCTTTGGATGCAGGGATAAACAGAAACGACCACAATAAAGAACTCCCCCAACCAAATCTTTAAAGCGTTTATCAGGGGGCCCATGCTGTAGCTCTTCGAATGGCCACGCCGAGAGTTGATGGTCCCGCCCCTTCATGACCCTGCGCAAACGCATTGATCTCTCCTTGCAGCTGCGTCAAAGATTACTTAGGCAACAAACAATGGCACTGTCCTCCTGACGGAACGCGCATCGCATTTGTTGGCCAGAATGTTTCCATGCCCCTATTTCGACGCGCTGCTCCCCATGGCGTGTATAGGTTTTACCTAGCATACATGATACGTATCGCATGACTACAAAAATCTCTTGTATCGTTGGTAGTCAGTATCTGGTACTCGGATCTAGCAACAGGAAAAGGTTCCTTGCAGAAAATCGCAGCGTCAAAGGTTCGGAAGAAATCGTACTGAAGAGCAACAGCGCCGGACAAGCGGACAAGCTCATCCCGTCTGTTTCGCTAGCGCTTCAGACATATCGTCGAGTCGAGTCTGAGAACGCACTGCTCTTCGGCTCCTACACAGTCCCAATTTAGACAACTGCAGCAATATGCTCTGGCCTCTACGCAAGGCACTACCAATTCGCGCTGTCGACGCCACCAACAGCAATGGATCGGCGCATGCAGGCGGTCTTCCACTGAATGCATGTGCCTTTACATGCAGATAGCACACGAGCCCTTCCACAGCATCCACCGTGCCGCTCACCATCTGCAATGTGAGAGTAGCACAATGCCACCAACTGACGTGTTCTACCCCGCATTCATATGTTCTTCCATATGCATTGCCCTACCTGCATCTCCTGCAGCGGACTGCAGATGGCCGAGACAAACCAGCCACGACATCCGATGTCTGCAGAATCGTTTGTTCATACAAAAATGGGTCAAATAGGTCAATCAAATCATCAATGCACAATAAAAAAGTTAATACCCAGTGCAAGGGATCACCCAGCCGTTGCATGGGGGCACGCAGAAAGGACCTGTCAAGAGGTATCAACCTCCGACGAATACGGGAAAAACGTAAGGTGTCATTTAGCAGGTACGCATCTGCGTAACAGCTACAATGCAATGCAAGAGGCAAGAACTCCCAAAATTGTCGCGCTCCAAAAGTGGCCCAGCACGCATTAATGGAACTCGCAAACCCCGCTGCGATCATCCCAGAAAGGCCTGAAGAACCAGGGCAAACCACTGTCCCACGGCGTACTTCTGCACGAAGTTTCGTCTCAAACGCTCATCATTCGCATGCAACTGCTCATTGCTCTGCATTTACTCATCCCCCAAAATACGTCGGGACGGCAGTGGAATTTCAACTTGCTTTCTGATCGCACGGCAGCTTTCCACTGGGCAAACCCAAGTACAATCCTGTGAAGTCTACAACTATGAGCAGTGCAAAAGTTTGAATAACCCAAATAATTGGATGCATCCGTGTGTGTCGATCAGCATGCCTGCCTGCGTGCTTAACCTCGGGTTGACTTGTTAACGCATATACACTGCAGGCTCTCGTATGATCCTTCGTTTCCTAATGACCGGCTCCTGCCCCAGTGGAAATTCCCGCTCGTATTCTGTTGCATCCTGGAAAAATTCCAACGAACGGTAAACACTAAGTTAACTGCGGATGCATGGCTTACGGCGATTTGCCGCTGTTCCAGTCAACTGCTGACTGGGCCCTAGAGCACAGATAAAGAAGAAACAAAGCCTCGCTTTTTCAAAAGGAGGTCACACCCACCGCGCACCACCGGGCGCCAATATACGTTGCGTTGTACCGCGCACGTTGTTCGTGCACAGCACATTGACTGAATCAAACCCATTGCATACCCTTCAATCAGCGCGATCACCAAGGCAATGCACCGAATCGGCGTATTCTCAGCGTCATCTCACAGGCGTGGTCAACGCGAATGCAGCAGCCTGCTTCGCACATTAGTCGTGCAATTGTTTACGCAAAGTGCTTTCCAAGGATGTAAAAACTGCGTTAGCCACAAGCAGCGCCCGATGGTGGTGCAGAACGCGACAAGAATACATCCACGAGTTGATGCACGGGGATTTCCCACAAGCATCAGGTTTCCCCTGGCGTTGCTTTGTACCGATGCTAACGGTAGCTGTCAAACGTACTCCAGGACAAGGCGAAGAACTGCAAACCAAACGAAAAACTGGTGTTTCAGTCATTCATGGTCGCCTTTACACTCGGCGCCACGAAAAGGAAAGGAGTTGAAGCAATTCATGGCAACGTTTGCTGATCAAATGAGGGGAACAAACAATTTTAAACACGGACTAGACAGTTGCGATTCTGCAAAAGACATGGGTTCAGTAAAGTGCGCTCAATGCAACACCACCAGCAAGAGGAACGACGGCGATGTCCCTGCATGTGAAGCCAAACGTAAGTGTAGTGGATCGGCTGCAGCATGTACTATAGCGTTCTACATACCATCTGCAGCACGAAAACAATGTATCGGTGTCTGCACAGAGCATGAAGTTGTAGTGTTTCTTGACGGTCCCCTTACCAGCATATGCAAATGCCACGGGCTCCAAAACGCGCCCTCCAACACTGCCACACCGGCAGGGGCTTGCGATGCCACCGCTTGTAACGCTCTCCCCAGGCGGCATGACCGTCATATTCTAGCGCAGGACTATCTTCTAAACCACGTCGCAGCTCGAATATGACGAAGAGCATCGATTAGCTAACGACAAAGGAGCAGTAAACACAGACAACCAACAGAGGGCAGCGAACGAATGCTCTCAACCGCCCTTCCTGGCGTTAGCAGGTCTTCTAGTGTATCCACTAGGAACATTGACTGCACGAAGTGCAAGCTGAACCAACATGTCCATTTGGTGACAGGCCGGAGGCTAGCCATACGGAGCTGAAATTGATTGCGTATCATGCATTAAGTGCTGTACGCGTAACCACAGCATAGTTAGATGTGTTCTAGCTAAGTAATAGCATGGCGTTTCGTTGCTAGGTGACCTGAACTCCAGTATCTGGTTATCACGGTTTTTAAATATACTTGCTGTGCATCAAAGTCATAGCGCACTAGCTGGTCGGGAAGCTTACCATCAATCATCGTTGAATGCTTATTGATGCAGAAAGCTGCGGTAGTTGTTACACCTGATTGCGAGACCTCCCAGCTGTGTCATACAGGAATTCCAATCGCAACAGCTTTCCGACGGAACGCTGTTAGGCGTGTTTTTGAAAAATGTGCACGCTGACGCCGCGATGTATCAGCTGCCAGCTACAGAAAGCCGTGAATACACTAACTATGTATGTTGCAGAGAAGACAGGTGGATACGCAGTTTATGGGTTTGCTTTGAAAGTGCAAGGTGCTTTGCCAATTCATTGCACAAGGCGTCTGTGCTGCAAATCCATATGCATACGTCTGCAGTGCAATCGCGACTGGATTCTCAGCAGAGCATATTATCCGTGTCCAATCTAAATTCAAGTAAATATATCCAGAGAGAAACTATGTATGTGCCTGCATTTGCTGCAAGCCACCGTATACTTCGACGGGCTAGGACTGCGAGACGTAGGGGCTTACAGGACTCGTCCTACACTGCTAGACGAGGTAGACACCACCTAGCGATTCCCGAGCAGGCCTAGCAGACAGACACGCGGCTAAGCAATGATGATATCCACTCTCAGAAGGCGACGCTCGGAGCGCTTAAACCGCTGGTGTGAGCCAGCCACTCACAGCCTAGAAGGGCACATACTGCGTATAGCTTTGTTCGCACATTGCAATGCTTGAAGTGGTAGCATGTGGTTAAACGTGTATCGCAGAAGCCTCCAGAAAGCGTGCCTTAGGAATCACTTCAAAGGCAGTTCCTAACGAGCTGCCGAGACTATTGCGGGCAGATTTATCTAGCCGCAAGCGGCCTGGGCAGCGTGAGTCGGTGCATATAGTTTGGCTCTAGTATGCGGAGACAGCTTGGCGGTAATGGGATACGGTGGTAGCAGAAAGGATGCAAGTGCAACGAGGCAATGTTCTAGATGAGCCAGAACAGGAAATACCAGATTTAACGTCTTCTGAACACAATATATATATTCGGAGCAGTGCCTGCATTTTCCTGAAGAGCTGATGGGTAAAATCCTTGAAAGAAGAAAGCCAAGCCCGCAGGAGGCAAGCAAATACACTGCACTTTTGAAGAGCCCGTCAGTCCATAGAAGGTAGAAGTGACATTGCAAATGCGTACATTCTACGAAGCAAATTGTCTAGTTGATGTCACATATCATACAGGTCCATGTAGAAGATCAATAGCCCTTGCATGTACTTAGGTGCTGTATACGCTCAATCTGCGTCCCCGTTCAAAATAGACGGCGTCAAACGCCATGAGTATGAGCCCATTTCCCAGCACCCATAAAGTCGATCGATGCGAAAGGTCATTTTAACTGGCAACTTAACAAAGGTGACAACAGAACGCCTACAATGTTTGGCTCAGAATGCAGGATTCAGAATAGCAACTCCGTACTGGAAACGAAACCGCACCATGACGAAGCTGTAGAATAGCCCTAGCTTTGCGGACCATTTCAAGCGCCTGTCCCTGCTGACCATAGACAGGCGGAGAGACAACCGTTCAATTTTCGATTGCAGGTTCAAACAATACTGCATCACGGACTTAATTTTATGTAAGCACATGGCGTTATAAGGGTCGCGCACTTTCTACAGCGGGAATATACTGCTCATCACAGCTGACGCTGTCCAGTCCAGAAGGCGGTAATCTCTAGCAGAGGCTCATCCTGGCGGCAAAAACTACGAATCGAAACTACGAGGAAACTGTATACAACCTATCCTCGTGCAACCCGGGCACCAGAAGCCCGTTAGGCACAATGAAAGAACGAGCAGCAGCAGAAGCAATATACAATACACCACAACTTCAGAAGACATTCAGTACAGATTGGTGAACGACACAACCAGTGTAACAGTTGAGGGCCACTAACAGCGAGATATGCCGGACAAAAACGCCACCAACCTTCAATTTCACTTCCTTTGGAAGCGCTCAAGGTTAAACAAGTCATGATTGCATACTCGCTACCGTTAACGCCCACCCTACGTCTTCTTGTTGCGAAACGACTTCAGTTTTTAACACGTTGGTGCCTATCTGAGCTGCTGAAGCAATTCTAACGGATGGACCGTAACTGAAGTATACTTACCGTAGGTAAGTTTAAAACTTTAGCAGAAGTTGACTCTGGAGACATCTCGAAACAAGCTATGGCTAGAGGATACTTTCTTCAGTTTCGTGCAGTACTCAAGACGAGTTGCTGATGATCTCTACCAACGGAGTTGAGACAATGAATGCTATTTCTCGATAGGCCGTTGCTGTAGTTTTGCCAAAGAGCCTCCACTACCCATACGTGCCTCCCACCGAAACAGTATCTGTGCCATTCAGAGAGTAGATTCGATATGGCGGAGGGACGAACTCTCTGAGTGGAATGCTCCCAACCGCTCAGCTCCCGTTGGAAAGTAAGAACAAAGGAGGCAACAAAAAGGAAGAGAATGTCCATCGTTGTCTTCCCGACTTCGGTATGGAGTTGCTTACGCGGTAGGATGAATGTAAATGCATCCCACTGCACAAGCAACACCATACCGAAATCACAAGTCTCCGTGAATTTTAGATGAAAAATTTTCTTTTTCGAAATGGCAGGTAAATCGTACATAATTACAAGGGCAGGATTTGCTTGGCAGATTGGCCTTCTATTACCCTTTCTTGGAAAGGCTCGACAGTGGAGCTGTTGCAGCTCTTGTCGAGACTTCTGCAAAAAACTAAATGATGCCACCCTTCGAAGGATTGTCATTTAGTCCAAATAAATCTCCAATAGAGCATTGTAACAGCTATATATCCCGCTAAAATAGGCTATCAATAAGCACGGCGCGTATCACCTTGTTTCCAGTTTGAAACAGAGCCCTAGTGCGCGCCTGGCAACGTTCGGACGAGGAGTCATAAACGTACTATCTGGTGCGGTTCAGATGCCTGTCGTGACTTCCACACCGGATATTTCGACAGTAAATGAAACAATGTACTCGCTCTCGCTCTCCACGTAGAGCTCACGTCTTTATTTATTTACTTCATTTCAGCTCGGTGTCAAGGAGTGAATACTAGAAAAGGGAAATGTAAGTGAACTAATGTCTCACTAACCGCTCGCCAACAAGCGCAACTCAGTAAGCAAGGCGACTTGCATAGAAGCTCCCTAATCACAGAGCACAGTTCAGGAAACATCTAGACGAGATGAAACGGTTCTATAGAGACCAATATGAGCATCAAGCAGGTCTGTGAATACCAGAATGTTAACATGCAGGCAAGGGAATAGGATAAAAGCCCGGGCTCATGCGCTGCAAAAATTACGTACCGTGTCAGCGCTAATTTAAAAATCATCCCATAGCTCATTGGACGGCTCAGCAAAAGTCGCTCACAGAGCCTAAGCGACATCGCGTAAGTTAATGAAGGCAGCAATAAGCTTTGTGCTCAAAATCGGCACTAGTTGTTCCTCGCAACCTGGTCCGGACAGGACAGATTTTGAACCAAGTGGAAACTCGCATGTCGCTTTAACGTGCAGAATATAGGCGTATCAGCAAATAAATACGCTTCCTAAGAAGAATCAAAGACACTGGAAATTTATTGGAGTTGGTTACGTTGCACTCGTGGAAACTAGAACCGTTTGGAGGCTTCCGGACAAAATTTAACGCTACTTCCCGGGAATGCATACTATCTGAAGAAATCGCGAACAAGTTGCATTCTCCCGTATATAAATCTGTGAACACATGCGACACACATGAGCCCATTGCAACTCTAACTATGCGGAATGGCACTATGGCTTTAAAAATCACAATTAACCCAAATAAATCTTCAGCCAAAAAACACGCATCTAAAGGAAGCCCCTAAATTAGAACACAATCTTTTCCTTGATGCATACAATAAAAAAACCTTAACTGGTAATCGTATTGTGCCTCCTCTGATAACTCCCCGCCCTTCTGGAAACTTCCTTACGCGGTACAGTCAACTGACTTCCTGATACTGTGCAGATACAATGAGGCAATTGCCACTTCACATGCACGGGAAATAATAACAGTGATGAATTTCGTTTCGGATTCCGCATCCAGCTAACGTCTTTCCCATTTACAGTAATTCAGCTCATTGCCAAAGGTAGAATGCTAAGAAGGAGCTGGATAAGGGGACCAGAACTCTCATCAAAGGCTAACCAACAAAACCGGCAAAGCACTCAATGCGAAGTGCCGCTCCACTGTCACAGACAAAAGTTCAAAACGCAACTAGATGGCACAAAACGGGTGTACGGAAAACAATATGAGCTTCAAGCAGGTTTGTGAATATCAGCATGTTAACTTGCAGACCAAAGGGCAGGATTAGAGCCTAGGCATATGGGCTGCATAGACGACGTGGATGTGCTGATTTAAGAATGACTCCAAAGCTCATTACATTGTTGCCAAACTGTTGCTCACAGAGCCCAAAGGAAAAAGCAGGAATCAAGACAGACAAGGACCAGCATTGTAATCGCAAGCGGCATTACACATTGTATCCGGCTGGCAACGCCTGGCAGTGCCTGGCAGCCTATGCCTAATAGGATCGATCTAGGAGCCAGAGTGCGCTTACAAATCGATTGAACGTGAAGCATGTGGTTAGCACAGCAACAAATGGCAAGACGACCTAACACGAGTCAGACACACGAGAAACGTCTTGGCATGGGTTAATGTTTCCACATAAACTCGAACCGATACGAGCCTCCCGGACGACACGTGGGACTGCATGTCCTCTCCTTTAAATGTCGTGCAAAACAGCGTCCCAAATATCCATACATGCTGACGAACACCACATCCATACCGCTCTCGCGCGTATTTGCAGTCATTCATATGGGCCCGATACGAAGAAGCTTCGTTTTTCGCAAACCGACAACACGATTGACTGAGACCCATAGCATGTAACCGCCGAAAAGAGAGCTAGCATGACTCATCTGTCCCCAACCAACGATAAACTTCACCGATGACCATGCTGGATAACACGCACATCCTGCTTACAGTGGAGTCCCAACCAACTCAAACACTGCTGAAGAATAGGTGCGCCCATATACACAATCACGGCGTTATCAGTTCACCAAATGCGTGCACTTTAAAATCGAATCGACGATTCTCCATTTTTGTGGTCNTCACGGCGTTATCAGTTCACCAAATGCGTGCACTTTAAAATCGAATCGACGATTCTCCATTTTTGTGGTCACTAGCGTGCGACGAAAGACACCAAGATAAATTTAGCCGTAAATATCGAAGAATGGAAGGCGCACACACGCGGGAACATCGCCTCGCCGTGCAACACAAATCTTCCACGACCACCTCAACTTAATATGAAGTACAGGAACTACTTGTACGCGTGAGAGCCTCCATTCCATAGTTCGCGACATTCGCTGCGCCGCAGCACCAGAGCCAGAATCATCGCACTAGCTGTCACACGGAAAAATCACGTTTAAGCGCTAACAGTTTGCAGAGTTAAGTTCCTTGACAATGATGGCAGGGAGAGAGCAGCAAGAAAAGAGCAACTTTGTTTTTGCTTTTGGTGGCAAACACTTCAGATCGCCTTTTGGACCTTCTCCTAAACAGACAGCACTCCATATTAAAATCATATGCGAAGCATTTTATGGCACTCCGTTGCCGGTGTTGAGCACATATCCCCATAACATCTTTTCAAAAAGATGCGCCGTGCTTACTGCGCCTTCCACATAATCTAAATGGTGCTTGGATAGTGTTCTTTCTTCGGCCAAACCCACGCCAAGATGCCAATTGCATGGTTTAACACACATCACGCTAAATAGCTGGTAGCGTAGAGAGACGAACTTCCTGTGTGCATCGCTCCCCCCTTCCAGGCAGGAGAAAATACATAGATCCCCGGGGTGCATCCGTGGATCCCTATCAAGTAGGCAGGCCTTGTCCATACCTTCCGAAGTCCCTCACAAAGCTGTTGTCAATCGCGAACTGAAACTAGAACCTTCGTACATTGTGGAGCCAGTAATCCTGCGAGATGAGCAAAACATCTTCCACCGATCCCACGGAGACACTCTCAGGCAAATCCAGTACTCTGCCAAGTGCAAATGCAAACAAGCAGGCATGCTTCCACCCACAAGTTTCAGATGGCGGTTCTCCCGTTCTTCATCAACCCATACATAGACCGCCACATTCCCAGATGCTGACTAGGCACCTTGAACGCTCGCCGTATGCAATAATTGCATTCCTGCTTAGCTCCACTTAAGTCGGTGCTCTGCTACAGAGTTCTACTCTGAAACAAAAAGGCAAACGTTCACGATAGTTTTGAGCTGGGTACGTTTAAGCCTACGATCCAAAGGCTAAATGTGACGCATGCCAGTCCATTGGATTGCCCGAAGAGGTTAAACGCGTTTAGCCCTTGAATACGACAACATTTTATTAACTGGTATCGGTCACCTGGTCAATCTAACCGGACAACGCACCTTCTGAACAATGCAAATGACGAGTACTCAGTGCATTTTTGTTGGATGCATACTTGGCTAGTGCGGTGCGAAATTTTGTCCTTCGGTGCTAAAAGCCCCTTTCGCTGTTCCTTCCCAAGTGTTCTCAGGCCCTTAGGCGGATTACGCTGCCCAGATGAATGCCCTAAGGCAATGCAAATACAATGCACAGTGGTAGAAGCGCCAGATGCACCTCTTATCAAGTGGCTGCACGCTTACACTTGAAGGCACACCAGCTCTTTCTGGTATACCTTACGGGCCAAACGAGTGGCGCACTTCCTGCGTGAACATGCGAAGGAATTTTCATACCGTGATCTTGCGAAAATACTCAACTCGTTACCGCAAGTGCACGAACTGAATACTCTTGTATCATTTGCAGTTGAAGACACACTGGACCCCAAGGGCTTCACTCGCTTCCAATACTCTTTTTCAGGCAAAAACAAGCAAGCACAAAGCTGATGAGAAACGCCTGCCAAATGTTCAGCATGCAGGAGCACACAACCATCCGGATGCGCGGGGAAATGCCTTTCCGTCTGACCGTAAGGATTACACTTTACTAAGAGCTGAGTAATAAGTGAAGTTCCATGCGTACGACTAAAGGTTCTACCCGAGAAGATTCTGCATACGCGGGGGCAACGGTCGTCTCTTTGAGATCCTACTGCGAGTTGGCGAGTCTTATACCCCTTTTCCAGCAACTGCATACTCTCTTCAGGAACTAGCCACGTGCAAACTCAATTGCACACACTTGATACCATTTCACCACAGCTTGCAGCGCTTGTGAGTTAATCTAAGCTGCTTACCAACTGCATTTACACATCAGCATCGGGCCGAGGTCGGGGTGAATCCCGGGCTGCTTGTTGCTGCATCGTGCTAGAAGCAGTTTCTGCGCCAGGCCACCATTAAAAGTGGATCGGGGGCCAAACGAGTCGCCACATTGGAGACCCACCGATCTGGCCCAAATCGTGAGGCCAACAAAGCAAGGACGTCTGTATAATGCGCCATAAACTGGCCTCATGATATGCTGGCCCACAGCATCTGACTCACGCCGAAGCCAACCCAATCGTTCTTATCGCCCCTCAAGGAAGCGTCATATTGTTGCTTGCGTAGATCCCTCCCTTCACTGCCTAGACTGCGCTGCTCATACAAGCCTGGCCCTGTAACCTGCAAGGAGCGGCAACTTAGTTTTTGCTAATTTGGTTTGAAGGCAAGTTCAAAATACTTCGTAACAGGAAGCTAAAGAAAGCCACTTCCATCAGTTCTCGGAAAAAACTGCCTTGCCGTTGACAATTCGGACATAACGTCAGATACCCCAATCATGCACACACTTGAGTCATAAGTATGCGCAAGCAGGTAAGGACGGAACAGCAGTTGAACATCAAGGTATCATTTTATCCATCCTCTGGCGCCCACCACTTTTTCAATCGTTACGCACGGAAAGCTATCCACTGCTGAACGGGTTCGATTGCTTGACGCAGGACTCAAGTGTGAACAAGGAAAGACGCCAGGGGAAAACAGTGTAACTTAGAATTTCGCAATTCTCAGTTTTAGGCAACTTCAGATTCTCTGCTGCTACCGATGCGACGCAGCCTCAACCCCCTTGCATTGTGTCACGGCGTACGTCGAGAAACACAAACTGGATAAGATACCATCTGCACTCCACATGCTGACTACATACATATTTTTAAACCGCGCGCGGCCTTGCATAACGTCAGAGACCTGCTTAGGACTGACTCGAAAATTTTGCCATTTTGTGCACTACAGCGCTCCAGTACTTTCAGCAGAGTGCCTCTGCTGGAAGTACTGGAGCGTTGTAGGCACTGAGAAACATTCCTGCCGCCTGTTTGGAGAATAAGAAAACATGGTGCTGAGGTTGGCGCCTCGGTGCAAGCATGGACAAGGTTTTTTTCTTGTATCGAAAACTCAACCACCAGGTGCCAGACACGCACAGACTGCAACAGTGAAGGCACATATTTTTCGTGCAATAGCCTGCATATTTACATCTCGCCGATGGCCCGCCGTTATACATTCCCTGGAGAAGTGTTTACCCAGTTTTGGATGTACCGTTTGGGATTTCTCAGACCCGTCGCATATGACCCCCACACGCTTGCCCCAACAAGAATCGTATTGTACCCGACTGGAATGATGGTAATCATGCTAGGAGTGTGTACTGTCGTCATGCACGAAATCACCGGANATTGTACCCGACTGGAATGATGGTAATCATGCTAGGAGTGTGTACTGTCGTCATGCACGAAATCACCGGATAAAACGCCCGTTAGCTAGGCATTGTAAGGAGGTCGATGCGCTAGGGCAGTCACTAGAGTAAATTCATAGGTCAGAATGCTGTAGACGGCAACCAGGAAAGCGCCTTCTAAGGAAATCTACCTGCGCATCAAACCTGCTAAATACAAGCCGTCTACATTCTCACGCTATCCAGACGCATTCCAGCAAAGCGAGCCTTTCAGTTTAACCTGAAAGTTCTACATGCAACGCAGAGAGGCAATTCCGCAGTCAGCCTATTTCGAAAAAACATGAAAATCTCCTTTATTTAAAGACGAAAGGAACGTGGAGATAACGTGACTACTAATGCCAAAAGCACTGTGTTTGTGCACACGCACTCTGAGTGTAAGCCATTGACTGAAGGCAAATCTCAGTCGTGCTGACTGGTCTCCTAAAGCAAAACGGCGAAAGGGCTTCCCAAGCATACGCCAAGTCCAAACGAGCAGGGAATCGCGTTGCAGCTCTGTAAGATAAACGGCGCAAAAATCTAGTCTTGCAAGCTAATTGACAGAAAGGGCCCAAACCATCCTGACTTCGTTCACAGATTTTCGGCTCCTTTCTGCCTCGACCTGCCACTGATCATTCAACACTTTTGTCTCACTCCCTGGAAAAAGGCAAGTGTTTCATGCCACAGGGCGACTAATTTATAGGCGGACCCCGGCTCTTTATAATTCATTCCACAGACCGAGAAACTACATACTAACAAGAACTCATTCCACCCAACACCGATACCCAGTAGCTGCAAGTGACTGCATCCACTGGAAGCAGCAAGCCCGCAAAGCAAGCTACCGCGCCCCTCAGCAGCGTCATGGTTTCCCTCGGCCAACCTGTGCTGTAGCAATGCACAGCACCGCAGCAATATGACGCAGAGATGCGACGAGCGTTTTAGAGATGCTTAATGCTCCCTCGCGGTTAAAATAGCCATATTTACCATTCTGGAAAGAATGGCCAGAGGACGGCCAGAGGACCAGAGGATAGTCACACACCGGCTGAGGGCATGCAGTTTCCTGGCGGTTCCACGAGGGCGTTTCAACGTCGCGTAGACGTTGAAACGCCCTCGTGTCAAAACTACAAAGTGAGTAGAGCGGAGTGCACAACGCCTAACAACTTTCAACTTGAGATTACACACGTATGCTTGCCCAGCGCCGCATGGCAGTTGGCTGAGAGGATGAGGCGGTTGCTCTTAGGGCGTCAAACGCAACATGACACCTACAATGTCGTTCAGAAGCATCCCAGTCACATTGTGTGAAACCCTTGTTGCTAAACAAATAGTGAGTTGCTACTATCTCCCGTCACAGGTGATGCCATGCATTCCACAAAATACAACGGACGTTCTGTTTTTGTCGCCTCACATCGTGAGTAAAACAAAGTAGAGAAGCACCTAGGTAGCGTCCGCAGGATAGAACGTGCATCTTGGGTAAATTCTCCCAAACATTTCTTGACTTATCCGTCAATCAGCATAGAAGCCCTCGCTGCCACAATACCTCAGTCTACGGTTACCGCAAGAAAATGCACGATCAAACGCGCATCAATATGCTCCATTGCAAGTAAGTTTAGCATACTAAATGATGGAAAAAGCAGGCATACGCAATATCGGAAGGGCAGATTCACAGTGGTATGCTTGGCTCGACGCCGCGCAGGCAGAACTTCATCGTTTTCCGAGACTTTAGCATGTCTAGTTAAGAGGCAGTTGGGACCAGGCAATCAAATCATCGGTAACCTGAATACGCATTTCGGGGGTAGGCTACCTTTTTTCGTGTAGGCGTTCTTTGTACCCATACGCGAGACACTGCCCCTATTTCGCTTCACGTTTTACGTACAGACAGGCCCATATGCTAACGCCACACCCAGACTGTCATTACACACCGTTTTGCATGGGAATCTCTCAGGTGTATCCAGCTTAAGTTGATGTGCAGTGTCATAGCTGTTGACGTTACTCCATATCCATCGGTCACTGGCCGCAAACCTCAGCCGAGATGCAGTGCGTGAGTGCAAAAAACTGACCAGGGCGCTTCAATGGAGAGTAGCGATCGCGTCCATCGGAACTGGCTATCGATAGATAGAACGCTTGGGTTTAGTTGTTCGTCCAAACCTTATGCACCCGAGCTACAGAGTTCCGTTACGCACCTCCTTTAACACGCGGTCTTCTCAGCCGTAGCAGGCAGTATATGAGCTGATTCATCTCCAGTTACAAAGCATCTTGTTTAGACACGTTTTGCATGCACACTATAAATAAGCGAACAAAGACTGCATCACGACATGACATGCATTCGAATCTCACAGCAACAAGCGTGACGCGCAGATTCGGAAAGCGCGGCCCGTGATAAAATATATCCAGCATACGTGCTGTTTTGAAAGGCAACTTCTTCTACAAAGTGTGTTGCTCATCCATCTTTTGTTGACGATCCAGTTGATGGCCGAGGCAAGCAGAGACTGAAACCCGACCTAAAGAAGAATCCATCATCTCGCATCATCGAGATTCTGCCGCATCGCTTGGACTACCTAGAGCCTGCGAAACAAATACGCCATGTGTATCAGGTCAAACGACGCACCAGCTGCAGTGCCGTGTATCCAGGGCTCTCCGCAAGCTCCGCTAAGTCACATGGCACTTTTCTGTTTGCCGGCCCCTAGTGCTGGAAATGAATAGAAATAATCCAAAGCGCAATTGGAAGAAGTGCGCATCGGCACAACCATGTGAACAGAAATAAAAAGCATCCTTCAGGCTGCATGCGTGTATGTGTCCATCCATGTATATGTGTAAATGCCGCAAACGCACAGTATAGCCATGCCGCATCCTCAGCAATTGTGCGAGCGTCATCACTGAAGGCAGGAATACACAATGGCGCTCAACAACCATAACAACAACATTTGCCGTTTAAAATCGTTCTTTCCAATAAGGATCTTAAAAAACATCCGCCCGAAGTTCGTGGAGCCACAGAACATGGGCTTCGAGAACATGAGTGCAGAGTTCCGAGCGCCTTTCCCCTCATCGTCCTACAATGCACAGCACATAAAAACCTCTTGCTGCTGCACAGAAGCTGGAGACCTCCGGAGCGCCTATGTTCACTTTATGACGGGGAAAACTCCTAAATTTTCCTTTGTGAGGTTCACACTAGACGTCAAAGTCACGAAAAGAACAGTAGCACAAAGTCAGTACAGCGATTAGACAGGAAAATTCTAAAGTGGCATTGCGCTGACGTACCTACCTTTAAAATCGCTGTCATTAAAAGAGAGGTTTCCTGGATAAGCAGCCCACATCTGAACCGGATGGCAGAAAAAAGCACATCGTTAGGATATCGCTGGCACCGAGGGTGCGCCAACGGAAGTACTCAACCCTGGGGTAGTCGCTTGATATCGAGGGGAAACGTATTTTTCTGAGTAGTCGAATTTCCGAATCCTGTTGAGCAAATCATAACAAGCAGCCCACTCGCTGTCATATTTTTTTGCCCCCAGTCGGTGTCAGATTTTTTGCCATACACGGTGCAAGCGAAAGTGACGAGATTCCCGCAAACGCTGGGTCAACCAGAGAGTGTTACTCCGTAACTAGGTAAGCTCTTCAGAATGCATTCTAGTTTTTTTATCCAGGTAAATAAGGCGACGCCTGTATAGGGCATCACTACGAACAGACCACCTACAAAAACGCCTATTGCTGCCCGTCACACGTGTCACTCAACTTCAAGAGCCACGTGGTGCACCGATTCCGGTAATACGTGACATAAAAAGCAATGCGCATTTCGTTAATTCTGGCTTTCAGAAGTCATGGGACTCCTGTCTCTCACAGAAAAGTGTCCAACTGAAAAGGATGTGCGACTAATTTCAGACCAAAAGGTTGATGTGAAACAGTGCTGGCGATGCCCGCGCGAGTTCCACGATTTGAAACCCATACAACTGTCCGCATATAGAAAACAACAGAAGAGGGTGAGACAACGCATAATTGTTTCCGCCGCCCAAGTCTTGCTTCTAAACGGTCGCCACAGTGGCACACAACGAGAATAGTCGAGGAATATGCAAAGACGAACGCACTTCCTAGGTAAACCCTCCTAACGCTGCATACACGCGTTTATGGGATTAACCATTGTACGTCGTCATGAGGTGAAGTGCAGGTCCAAAACGGGTTGGCATATTTTGCCCATACCGCATTTTTTTCGCGTTTCGGTTTCACACCGTCTGCAGCATCAGCGATACTGTAAGAGTAGAAGATGAAGGTCTTGCCCACAGACCTGCTATACATACCAAGATTACTCCCGCTCAACCGAGAAAACGCGCCGCATACGGGCTCTCACTACAGGTATGATAACAAAAGACGGCATTCAACAGGCGCAAACGGGAAATGGCAACAGCGCAGAGTGCAGCAGCGCCAAGCGCTGAGACGTATTATACTTACCGTGGAAATAGAAGAGCTACCGACAATGCGCGGCACTATGACACCTTTGTACATTTGGAAGGCTACTACACAACCCCGGCTTCTCGGTCCGTTAGCTACTCCTCAAAATTTCTACATTGGTCTCCGGACGGCCTTCATGTCGCTCTCGCAGACATGTCACGCACGCGCTGAAAAAGAACAAGCATCTTGTGGCGTCATTCACTTTATGTATGTCAGATAGCCTTTCCCTACTATAATACAATGCAACTATCGCGTACGGTGCAGTGAGGATTTCAGTGCAGCATTGTCCCGACACCCCGCACAAACAATCCAAACACAAAGCAGTGTCACACAGACACGCGTCGACAGCATTCCAATTTTCTCTTGAAGGACAGAGAGCGATACAGAGGCTCTGCATCGAACAATGGTTGCCATCCGCGATACTGATTCTAGAGGAAGGCAGCGTACTAGCTGTTGCACATCAACATGCATAACTGCACAGGAAAGTACAAAAACCTCGCCAGGGTATTCTAATCGCAATACTCCCGCATGAATCGAGTCAAGACGTTTCTAGGTCGTTCGTAAAAACTGCACCAACTGCCAAAAAATTCAGTTGCACTTCCCCTTGACTGCAGGCTCCTATAAAAGATGTGTCATGTGCGGACAACACTAGCCTCATCAGTCCGCGAGAGAACATCCACAAGTGCAAAGGATTTAAACCTTACCAGCTGTGTCATTTCACGTCCACCTCGGATAACCCGCATTTCTCTTTCCGTCCCATACAGTATGCAAGACTAAGTAAAGCAAACTAGCTGTGCGTTAGCAGGTTTGTTTTGCGCAAACATTTTGTCTCTACGAAGAAGCCATATACCCTACAACTCGCTCCAGTGCCGCCAGGTGCATCGAGCTACATACACGTGCAAAACCATTTCCGCAAACTACTTGAGCCTCTACTGCATGATGTGCCTTCACGGGCTAGGAAGCCCGATGCACCAATGCTTGGAGCGTGTCCTCGACAACAACGCATACCACTAGCCCGTCAGCAATCACACAAATAAGTATGTCCTTGAAAAGAAAACTGGATGGGGAAAGCGGAGTTTTCCTCCAGACTACATCCATTTGTCTGAAAGCGCTAACCAACGTCCGAGCGCAATTCACGCACCTCCTATAATGGCGCAAGCCGAATCTGCTACGGTGCATTTGACGTGTGCCCAGCCAATTTTTTCACATCTTAAAAGAATACCATCAGAAACATGTGCGGCGATGTTTCAACGCCTTCCGCAAAACCTCTGGAAATACAGCAATGTCATACCAAAAAGCAGGCAGCACATAAGACGCGGCTGCGGACGTTAGGCAACCCTAAAGATACCTGGTCCAATAAACTATCAGAAATACGGCAGTGTAAAAGTAACGCCGCAAAGTTGGAGCATTAACGCAACGGTTGACACCAACGAAAAGCTAACGTGTCGGGAAATGGATGCCATCTTGCATTAGGTGATGGACGACGTACTCGCTGTGTGCAGAATCACCAGTAGCATTCACGCAACAGCATGCGCATATCCTTCTCCGGGGGTGTAGGTTATTGCAATCTGAAACCAGTCGGTGCCAGCCGCCTGAACAGTATTCTTATGACCAGAGTCAATCACCAAGCCGAAATTGCACTTTTCGGTGGCTCCAAACACGCGAAACATCAAGCTTAGAATCGGTATGCCCACAGCAATTCCACAAACTGACAGTATGCAAACAACGTAAAACACGCCGGGTCATGCACTCAGCTGTTCTTCTGAAGAGCACGCAAGGCTTTCTTCTAGCCTAACGAATATTTCTGGAGAATGCTAACTATAGCTGTAACAGCACTCCTTTGCTGTGAGGGGTTCAGACAACGCAAGGGTGAGAGCCTTTGCAGCATTGCCAAGAATCTCACGCACCAAATGAAACACGACGGCGAAGGAGCTGTCTAGAACAAAACGCGTTTAGCTCGCGCACAGGGTCTCGGGCGCACGGAGTTACAGTATCTGCAACTTGAAATTCTTGGAATCGTTTTGGATATCGACGTGAGTCGCTAGTACAGCGTGGAAAGAAAATGCTCCACGCTAAAAAATGGACTTGGAGAATTAAGAATCATGCCGTCTACCACGCTCTTCTCCCACCTGAAGCCGTTTGCGGTCACATCCAACTGGTGATGTGTAGGAGGAGGCGACATACTGCCTTAAGCATCGCAGCTGATGCCTGGCGGTGGATGCTTGGTGCACATTTAACTCTTGATAAATTCAGAAAAACTATCTTCAGTCGATCTAGCGATCACATCGAATCATGAGGTATGCCACCTGCTTCGGTCGTTTACGTGTGCAAAACTGCCAACTAAAACGGGCGTGGCTTGCGCAGGACCATGTAAGCCACAAATTGCCGCATGTAGGTGGCCTGCCTTCGAAAATATATTGCTCATTCAATTACCACTTAGACGTGTAGTACACGGTGAGTACAGCTAGTAATAAATTGCACCATACTCTCTGTGGCTCGCAACAGAGTTTCCGTTCGGGTTGAGCTGCGTTCGCTGTTTTCAGCAGCTTGCACAACAGAAAGGAGCATGCCTCAAGTGTCGTGCCGTCTACTAAGGAAAAAAACGCCTATTTCAGCGTCGAGTTAAACTTTCACACTATTATTAGTCTTATCCCCAGACGCATAGGATATTTGCACAGATTCACAATCACGGGAATACATCCGCTAAAAACAGAAAAGCAAACACTGAACCACCAAGTGCAGAATACAGGCAAGCCCAGACTTACACTTGTACGTCATACTATGCAGTCAAGGTCACCAAGTCCATCCAGAGTAGAAGACGTTCCATGTTTGTGCGCGATTATACCAAACACCTGAGCAATTGACTCGCAAAAATATGCAAGTATACTAACGCCTGATGCTCTGCGCACGCAATGCCCCGGAATCACGGCGAAACACCATCGCCACCCTCGCGACTTGCACTGATCCCATGCGGGGGGGGGGAACGGGGCGGAAACGCGAGACTTAGATATAAGATAACGCTCGCGAATGCCGTGAAGCGCATATTTATCTCGTTGCATATCCCTTTTAGGCCAGCACGACATTTATCCCCTCTATGATCAATTGTCAAATCTGTGCAATTCGCTAACGCACCGCCTACGAGGAAGTACGTTATGCGTAGCGGCAGAAAGACTGCTGCTAATCCAGCTCATCTCCAGCTCTCTAAAATCGGCCGGCGCTGCATACATGAGTACTTCGCTGGGCAGAACTGGGCTAACCGTGTTCACAAGGCCTTCATTTTTCCTTGGTCGCTCTAAAGGAGGCGTGGCAAGTCATTAGGCTTCATGCAGGTTTGAAACTACTACAGACGTGAACTTGCCAGACTCAGGTATGCACCGGACGTGTCTTAAACACCTGAAGTACATTGGATGGAGACCCGCCAGAGCTGCAAGACGAAGAGGTACACCATAAGAGCCAGCGCACTCGCTGAATGATTCAACATAACAAAAGCACTCATACCGGCCTGCTCAGAAACCAAAAAGAATATGCCAGCAGCGGCAACCGTTGGTTTCTGGGATGCTCGTCATGACGCTCATTAATGCAAGACGTCTTTTCAGCCCCTGAATGTATCCCCCAAACGCGGTTTTCCTCAATGGTGGGACACACACGAGAACATGTACAACATAAAATGGAGGGCGGCGCGTCTTTGCATATTTTTCACGGCTCTCATTACCGCATTGGTGTTAGGACTGCCAATTTCTCTCAACAGGGATCGCAGCGCAACGACAGTTGCCAGCCAGAGCAAAAGTGAACAATCCGAAAATATTTTCTAGCGAAGATGCTCAGTGGTATTGACTAGCTGTACCCACAAAACCGTAGAACTATGAGCACCAAACACAGCCACATTTATGGTGCTCATGACGCACCTTCTACAACAATGCACGTATCCGTTGCTGGCAAGCACCTTGCGATGGGATACTGCTGGTTGCATACCGCAAATTATGTGGCAATACGCGGCGCCGCTACCACGCACGCAACCGCCTGCAACGTCTTGACGATGGCATACAGAATTGCACAGCCGCAAACAGGCTCTGAACACCTTAAAGGGCCAGTCAGCGTGAACAAGAGCGGATCAAGGCGCGTCAATCTATCCGCTGACGTGAACCTCTGGTCCGCTGCAGACTAGCCTGGCACTCTAGATATGGCGAGTACATCACGTAACGAGTGCCGCAAAACACGCCAGAACAAACGCACTTTCTGTCATACGCTCCCAAGAAATATAAGGCTTAAAAAGCTTGCATAAAATTTGCTCGGCATTATAAGAACCTACCTGCAACAGCACCAAAAATTCTTCGTAGAGCTAGAAAAGACCTGTTACTTGTATCTGCTCACCATCCTACTTGTGCAACCTTAAGCCTGTGCAGAGACTGTTCGCAGAGTCAATGCACACATTTGCTCACAGATGTCACCGAAGATTCCAACGTTGCTATGGGACGTCCCGTGCCAAGCACGACCGCAGGTATCACAAAACCACTCAGATGATTGCATAGAGGCTGTTCACCGTCATTTTTTATGCTGGGCGAATCCCCATTCAGGCTACACCTTGCAAGGACCGGTAAAACATTCCAGCGAAAGAACACCAACAGGTGCGCGCCAATGTGCAATTCCACGTCCAAAGGGCATGACATTGTTCCCGTATGTCTAGCAGCTGCCTTCTCGCACACGTAAGCACTGCGAACACGACAGTTAGTGCAACGATAGACGGCCTTCAACACGCGCAAACGGGAAATGGCAACAGCGCAGAGTGCAACAGCGCCAAGCGCTGAGACGTATTATACTTACCGTGGAAATAGAAGAGCTACCGACAATGCGCGGCACTATGACACCTTTGTACATTTGGAAGGCTACTACACAACCCCGGCTTCTCGGTCCGTTAGCTACTCCTCAAAATTTCTACATTGGTCTCCGGACGGCCTTCATGTCGCTCTCGCAGACATGTCACGCACGCGCTGAAAAAGAACAAGCATCTTGTGGCGTCATTCACTTTATGTATGTCAGATAGCCTTTCCCTACTATAATACAATGCAACTATCGCGTACGGTGCAGTGAGGATTTCAGTGCAGCATTGTCCCGACACCCCGCACAAACAATCCAAACACAAAGCAGTGTCACACAGACACGCGTCGACAGCATTCCAATTTTCTCTTGAAGGACAGAGAGCGATACAGAGGCTCTGCATCGAACAATGGTTGCCATCCGCGATACTGATTCTAGAGGAAGGCAGCGTACTAGCTGTTGCACATCAACATGCATAACTGCACAGGAAAGTACAAAAACCTCGCCAGGGTATTCTAATCGCAATACTCCCGCATGAATCGAGTCAAGACGTTTCTAGGTCGTTCGTAAAAACTGCACCAACTGCCAAAAAATTCAGTTGCACTTCCCCTTGACTGCAGGCTCCTATAAAAGATGTGTCATGTGCGGACAACACTAGCCTCATCAGTCCGCGAGAGAACATCCACAAGTGCAAAGGATTTAAACCTTACCAGCTGTGTCATTTCACGTCCACCTCGGATAACCCGCATTTCTCTTTCCGTCCCATACAGTATGCAAGACTAAGTAAAGCAAACTAGCTGTGCGTTAGCAGGTTTGTTTTGCGCAAACATTTTGTCTCTACGAAGAAGCCATATACCCTACAACTCGCTCCAGTGCCGCCAGGTGCATCGAGCTACATACACGTGCAAAACCATTTCCGCAAACTACTTGAGCCTCTACTGCATGATGTGCCTTCACGGGCTAGGAAGCCCGATGCACCAATGCTTGGAGCGTGTCCTCGACAACAACGCATACCACTAGCCCGTCAGCAATCACACAAATAAGTATGTCCTTGAAAAGAAAACTGGATGGGGAAAGCGGAGTTTTCCTCCAGACTACATCCATTTGTCTGAAAGCGCTAACCAACGTCCGAGCGCAATTCACGCACCTCCTATAATGGCGCAAGCCGAATCTGCTACGGTGCATTTGACGTGTGCCCAGCCAATTTTTTCACATCTTAAAAGAATACCATCAGAAACATGTGCGGCGATGTTTCAACGCCTTCCGCAAAACCTCTGGAAATACAGCAATGTCATACCAAAAAGCAGGCAGCACATAAGACGCGGCTGCGGACGTTAGGCAACCCTAAAGATACCTGGTCCAATAAACTATCAGAAATACGGCAGTGTAAAAGTAACGCCGCAAAGTTGGAGCATTAACGCAACGGTTGACACCAACGAAAAGCTAACGTGTCGGGAAATGGATGCCATCTTGCATTAGGTGATGGACGACGTACTCGCTGTGTGCAGAATCACCAGTAGCATTCACGCAACAGCATGCGCATATCCTTCTCCGGGGGTGTAGGTTATTGCAATCTGAAACCAGTCGGTGCCAGCCGCCTGAACAGTATTCTTATGACCAGAGTCAATCACCAAGCCGAAATTGCACTTTTCGGTGGCTCCAAACACGCGAAACATCAAGCTTAGAATCGGTATGCCCACAGCAATTCCACAAACTGACAGTATGCAAACAACGTAAAACACGCCGGGTCATGCACTCAGCTGTTCTTCTGAAGAGCACGCAAGGCTTTCTTCTAGCCTAACGAATATTTCTGGAGAATGCTAACTATAGCTGTAACAGCACTCCTTTGCTGTGAGGGGTTCAGACAACGCAAGGGTGAGAGCCTTTGCAGCATTGCCAAGAATCTCACGCACCAAATGAAACACGACGGCGAAGGAGCTGTCTAGAACAAAACGCGTTTAGCTCGCGCACAGGGTCTCGGGCGCACGGAGTTACAGTATCTGCAACTTGAAATTCTTGGAATCGTTTTGGATATCGACGTGAGTCGCTAGTACAGCGTGGAAAGAAAATGCTCCACGCTAAAAAATGGACTTGGAGAATTAAGAATCATGCCGTCTACCACGCTCTTCTCCCACCTGAAGCCGTTTGCGGTCACATCCAACTGGTGATGTGTAGGAGGAGGCGACATACTGCCTTAAGCATCGCAGCTGATGCCTGGCGGTGGATGCTTGGTGCACATTTAACTCTTGATAAATTCAGAAAAACTATCTTCAGTCGATCTAGCGATCACATCGAATCATGAGGTATGCCACCTGCTTCGGTCGTTTACGTGTGCAAAACTGCCAACTAAAACGGGCGTGGCTTGCGCAGGACCATGTAAGCCACAAATTGCCGCATGTAGGTGGCCTGCCTTCGAAAATATATTGCTCATTCAATTACCACTTAGACGTGTAGTACACGGCGAGTACAGCTAGTAATAAATTTCACCATACTTTCTGTGGCTCGCAACAGAGTTTCCGTTCGGGTTGAGCTGCGTTCGCTGTTTTCAGCAGCTTGCACAACAG
>NW_013574827.1:1141-2713 GCF_000499745.2 Eimeria mitis | reverse complement strand
CGCGCTTGCATGTTGGATAGGCTAGAGAATTTCAGGAAGATGGTGCGAAGTTGCATGCATTTACTCCATCAAGTTGCTGGTCTCTTCGCCTGCGCCTGGTTCGTGAGGAGCAGCTGGATACGGGGTAATACACCGGTATAGCTTGCCCTCTTTTGCTGTGCAGTTTGGTGCAATGGGTAGATCACTTTTTTCTGTTTGTATCTTTGCCGTGATGATAATAACAAAGGCACTGACTGGGGGTTCCTTGAAAATGCGACTGGTCTCATTCAGCCTTCCTTGTTTGCGTTGAATTTCTTTTCCACAGTGCCGTAGGATCCCCAAGCTTTACCAAGGTATGTTGACAGGATGTAGCTCTTCTGACATTGATGAGGCCGCGTTATATTCAGGACGTGAGCTGCCGTTGTTTATTCGTCCAAATGATGTTGGTGCTTTGAACGCTGAGGTTAAGGTCTTCGTGTCTGCGTGTATTATGTGCAAGACATCGAACACGCTTAGGTGGATTGCCTGATGAATGCAAAGTGAAGTGAAAAAGTGCCAAAAGAGCCCAGCGTGATTTCTCGTCAACTCCAGTGGATTCAAAGGTGACACTGTAGTCCCATTTGAAGCTGGGAACATAGGCTGTTGGGTGAAAAGAGATAAGCTCAATAACATGAATAGGAACGCACTGTCAGTGTTGTGCTTCGTGCGTGGCTTTGCGCACAGCGATTTGGGGAGGTGATGCGATGCGATTGCGACGAGCGTGTTGTATAGCATAAAGGCTTGCCTTTCCGATCAACAGTACGAAAGCTGATCCTAACCGTTGTGTGGGTTGTTTGGAGCGGCGGGCATTGGCGCTCAGACGAGTATTTGAGGCACTTGACTGCTAACTGTTTTCTGCGTGTTTGTCGTCACAGGAATACCTACATGGGCGATAAACATGATATATTTGAAAGCCGGACGCAGGTGCGCTCGGAAAAGTGTTTTAGTCGTTTGAGTGTATAGCTTCTTCGGTCTTTTTTCGAGCAACAGACGTAACTGAGCAAACCGTGCTTGCTGCACTCGCGCGAATATGACTAAGCTTCGATGCTGAAGAACTTAAGACTTGATGGCCGAATTATAGCTTGCACGAACAAAATATCTGTCGGTTAGGGAACAGAGTTGAAGGGCCAAGTGTACTGCGCCACGCGACCATCCATGCACTCAGCCTGGGACGGCTTCCACATTTTGGAGAGCTTTGCACAACTCTTCACCTGCGTCCCTGCAGATAGTGCGTCCCTGATGAGAGCAATTGGCGGAAAGTACTGGAAGCAGCATGGGCTGTTTGCACACCCACTGTGGAACTGAAGTGCTACATGCTTGAAAGGGCGGCTTGCATAGGATTGAGTCGCAACGTCACTTTTGCTAGGATGTTAACGCTAGGCGTACAAAAAAGTCGAAAAGGGCAGGTGACCTGTCGGGTGTCTAGTGGAGTAGTATGTGTGTAGCTAGCGTGTCTGGGGGAGTGCTCCACTGCATCTCCTAAAATCAGCTGCGTGATCCCCCTGGATGGGAATAGCTTGGCGGAGTGCCAGCATATTTGGTTGCAGTGCTTTG
>NW_013574827.1:0-843 GCF_000499745.2 Eimeria mitis | reverse complement strand
AGTGCCGTAGGATCCCCAAGCTTTACCAAGGTATGTTGACAGGATGTAGCTCTTCTGACATTGATGAGGCTGCGTTATATTCAGGACGTGAGCTGCCGTTGTTTATTCGTCCACATGATGTTGGTGCTTTGAACGCTGAGGTTAAGGTCTTCGTGTCTGCGTGTATTATGTGCAAGACATCGAACACGCTTAGGTGGATTGCCTGATGAATGCAAAGTGAAGTGAAAAAGTGCCAAAAGAGCCCAGCGTGATTTCTCGTCAACTCCAGTGGATTCAAAGGTGACACTGTAGTCCCATTTGAAGCTGGGAACATAGGCTGTTGGGTGAAAAGAGATAAGCTCAATAACATGAATAGGAACGCACTGTCAGTGTTGTGCTTCGTGCGTGGCTTTGCGCACAGCGATTTGGGGAGGTGATGCGATGCGATTGCGACGAGCGTGCTGTATAGCATAAAGGCTTGCCTTTCCGATCAACAGTACGAAAGCTGATCCTAACCGTTAATGCGAAGAACGCTGCTTTTCCAATCACGTTTCCTCACGCACTTTTGTTTGCGGTGTATCGTGTAGGCGAAATTTGGCATGGGCGGTCGCAGGAGGCTGCATTTGATGATTGGCAGGGCGTATACGCATAGCAGCGCTCTCTTTCTGTCGTGACTGGGATAGCTCCATGAGCGATAGGCATGAAATGCTTGGAATAGGAGGGCATTTGGGGTGGAACAAGTGTTTATGTGATGACAAAGGCACTGACTGGGGGTTCCTTGAAAATGCGACTGGTCTCATTCAGCCTTCCTTGTTTGCGTTGAATTTCTTTTCCACAGTGCCGTAGGATCCCCAAGCTTTACCA
>NW_013574826.1:2487-2893 GCF_000499745.2 Eimeria mitis | reverse complement strand
CTGCATATATATATCCGTATAAATATAAATAAATTAAATATTTTTGTTTGTTTTTTTGTTTTGTTTAATAATATGTGTTAAAATGCCTTTTTTATTTGTGTTTATACTTTATTTTGGTTTGTCGGAAGAGAAAGCGATAGCATACACACCAGCAGCAACGACACACACAACAGCAGTAACACACTCAACAGCAGCAGCAGCAACAGCAGCAACAGCAGCAGCAGCAAGTGCAGCAACAGCAGCAGCAACAGCAGCAGCAAGAGCAGCAGCTACAGCAGCAGCAACAGCAGCAGCAACAAGAGCACAGCAACAGCTGCAGCAAGAGCAGCAGCAGCAGCAGCAGCAACAGCAGCAGCAGCAGCAGCATCAACAGCATCAGAAGAAAGCAGAAGAGTGAGTGTTGTGG
>NW_013574826.1:1243-2387 GCF_000499745.2 Eimeria mitis | reverse complement strand
CTGCATATATATATCCGTATAAATATAAATAAATTAAATATTTTTGTTTGTTTTTTTGTTTTGTTTAATATGATGTATTAAAATGCCTTTTTTATTTGTGTTTATACTTTATTTTGGTTGGTCAGATGAGAAAGCGATAGCATACACACCAGCAGCAACGACACACACAACAGCAATAACACACTCAACAGCAGCAGCAGCAACAGCAGCAACAGCAGCAGCAGCAAGTGCAGCAACAGCAGCAGCAACAGCTGCAGTAACAAGAGCAGCAGCAAGAGCAGCAGCAACAGGTGCAGCAGCAGCAGCAACAGCAGCATCAATAGCATCCGAAGAAAGCAGAAGAGTGAGTGTTGTGTTATACCTGATGGTTCCATTGGGACTTTTCCACATTTGTTTTAAGTTGAATTCCTTGACTCTGGCTGCATCAGGTGTAATGGTGGCGCACTTAACCCCAACATTATATTTTTTTATGGCTTCTGCTGCATCTAAAGTAATCTGATCGTCGGTGGCGTCACGATTCGGCAAAGAAAGATCAAAATATTTCAGCTGTACGTCCAGGTAAGGAAGGATCAGTTTCTCTTTTATCCACCCCCATAGAATACGCGTCATCTCGTCGCCATCTAATTCAACTACTGGGTTTTCTACTTTTATTTTTCCAGATATTTCAAATGCAGGAACTCCACAAGAATTCAACTTTTCACCGCCACATGTTTCCGTTGAGATCGCCCGACGAGAGTTGTTGTGCAAGTTCTGCACAGCCGGCGGCTGGTGCTGCTGAAGCGCACTAACTGATGGGTAAAAAGCGTTTTTTATTGCATTTTCATGATTTATTTTTATTAAATTATTACTTTTAGCACAAAAAGAAGAAAAAGAAACAACAGAACCGCGACCGACCCCCGCTGCGTTTCGGAAGACGGACGACGCCATTGCCACTCCTCACCGCAACACAGCACCAGAAACAGCAGAGAAAGCTAAGGAAAATCCACTTCTTTTCTTTTTCTCTGCGGTTAAAAACAAAGAATACGCAATTTATTTCCACTTTCTCTCCCCTTCACTCTCTCCAGGATGACTCAACCGGCGAAGCAACCCCACGGGGCTGGCGCTGGCGGTTGAGACCCTGGGGCCCCAGCAAGCCCTCGACGAG
>NW_013574826.1:0-1143 GCF_000499745.2 Eimeria mitis | reverse complement strand
TTTTCTTTTTCTCTGCGGTTAAAAACAAAGAATACGCAATTTATTTCCACTTTCTCTCCCCTTCACTCTCCCTCAGATGACTCAACCGGCAAAGCAACCCCACGGGGCTGGCGCTGGCGGTTGAGACCCTGGGGCCCCAGCAAGCCCTCGACGATGAGAGAGGAAGCATCCATGGTATTTAATAATATATTTTTGTTTGCTTTTGTTATTTAAAACATGAAACTCGCAAAAGTTTTTTCTTGAGTTGTGCTGCAGACGCCCAGCAACTCAACGGTGTCACCGGTCGCTACCTCCTCTCAGTTTCTCTGTCTTCTGCCCCGATGCTCCCCCCAACCTTTTGGGGTTTTCTCGCTGTCTTTTCTCTTTGCACAGGCGAAGCAGCAGCAGCAGAAACAGCAGCAGCAGCAACAGCAGCAGCAGCAAAAGCAGCAGCAGCAACAGCTCATTACACGGCACACGGAGAGGAGATACTCGCAGCCAAGACACAGCTAGAAAAAGAGAGGGATTCAGCTGTACATGCAGCTCAGCAGGAGGCGGCGGAGTTATCCTCTCGCATAGACCCTACACACCACAACGAGAATGTAGCTGCAGCAACTGCAGCAGCAGCAGCAGCTGCTGCTGCTGCTGCTGATGATGATTCAGACAAAACGCCTACACAGCCACATGCTTCCTCTCCTCCTAATGCAGCACCCATAGACGAGACCAAGAACAGCAGCAGCAGCAGCAGCAGCACGAACAACAACAACAATAACAGCAGCAGCAGCAGCAGCAGCAGCAGCAGCAAGAGTATGAAGAGCAGCATGAGCATAGGAGAAGAGGCGGATATGGTATTAAGCTGGTGGGACATAACGATATTATTTTTATTGTTTGTGTTGGCGGCGACGAGTTTATTTGGTTTTCTCAGCAGCAACTCAACAGAATTTAAGTTTTTTATTTCTCTCTGCAACAGCAGCAGCTGCATCGGCCGGCTGCTGCAGCAGCGCAGCAGAGCAAAGCTACAGCTGCAGCTCCTCGCTGATGAGTATGAAAGACTCACACAAGAAAGAGCCACCATCGCTGTAAGAATATATATATATATGTATATGTGTATATACATATATATATATATATATATATATATATATATATATATATATATATATA
>NW_013574824.1:1831-2983 GCF_000499745.2 Eimeria mitis | reverse complement strand
TATATATATATATATATATATATATATATATATATATATATATATTACAGCAGCTGCGCAACATACAAGGAGTTGTTATAGTGCACAAACAACCCCCAGTGCATGCATGCATGCATGCATGCATGCATGCGTATGTCATTTGAAAGCCCCGCATGCACAGCTGAAACAACAGCTTAGATGTTGAGCAGCAGCAGCAGCAGCAGCAGCAGCTGCTGCTGCTGCTGCTGCTGCTGCTGCAGTTGCTGCTGTTGTACAGCGAGATCCTACGCCCTAACCCTAAACCCTAAACCCTAAACCCTAAACCCTGATCTATAGTTTGCTTTGTATATTTCTGTTATCTACAAAACTTAAGAAAAGCAGCAAAAGTACAAATATGAACAAAAATATTATTTCTGTTTTATACTATTCTAGCTGCGGTGCTCGTGTCTGTGTTTCATGTGTACATACACCCCAACACCCCTCCTGTTGCTGCAAGAGCTGCCTATACACCCCACGGTGTATGTTGCTGCTACAATTGTTTTATATTTTTGGCTTCAATCGCCAAACAGAATACCCCAAGGAGTCTTTGTCCTCTGCCCAGCAACAACAAACCAAGAGGATAAATAAAATAACAAACCCAGGCATCTCCTGCTGCTGCTGCTGCTGCTGCTGCGGCGGCTGCTGCAGCTGCTGCTGCATCTCCTGCTGCTGCTGCTGCTGCAGCTGCTGCTGCTGCTGCAGCTGCTGCTGCTGCTGCTGCAGTAGGTATAGGAGCAGCATCGTTTCACTCTTGCTGACGAAGAGCATATACACCGGAGTGCCTATGCTGCTTTTTGAGGTGTATATACACTGCAGAAGTTTTTGGATCGATGAGACGTTTGCATGTACACCCCAAAAGTATTTATATATAATCTGATTCGCTGCTCTCAGGTGTATGCGCATACACCCCAGCTGCTCGCTGGGCTGCGGTGTATACGCAGCTCCCTTTGGTTATGTTCAGGTGTACGTGTGTTTCATATTCTGTCTCTTTCTCTCTCTCTCTCTGTGTGTGTGTGTATGAGTGTGTGTGTGTGTGTGTTTTTTCTTTTTGTCTGTCCGTCTGCATCTCTGTTTACTTGTTTATTTGTTTATTTTTTTGTTTATTTTTTTGTTTTTATTTTCTTGCTTTTTTCT
>NW_013574824.1:1124-1594 GCF_000499745.2 Eimeria mitis | reverse complement strand
AAATAAATAAATAAATAAATAAATAAATAAATAAATAAATAGAGAAAGAAATAGACAAACAAACAAACATACAAAAGCACCTCTGTTTGTCTCCTCGTTCTCTCTTCTGCTGCTGCTCTTACGCCTCGTCCGTGTTGTTTTATTTATATTTTATATTATATAAAAAATATATAATATATATATATTATTTATTTAACCAAACGAAATAAACCTGTTCATATACAAATTCTCTGCCTCTGTTTATTTTATATAAAAACTGCAACCAAAGAAGACAAAACAACGCACCGCCAGGTAAACACAAACTAACAGAAACAAAATTATAATGCATGCAGCAACATCCTCATCGGCACCCCAAGCTGCATGCATGCGCGGGGCCTGATGTCAGATGACCGGATAAACAAAAACCGCTTTGGCTGCGTATCTGCATTTCCTTTTCCCTCCTGCCTGCTCCTCTTTCAGCAGCAGCAGCT
>NW_013574824.1:783-1024 GCF_000499745.2 Eimeria mitis | reverse complement strand
CAAACTAACAGAAACAAAATTATAATGCATGCAGCAACATCCTCATCGGCACCCCAAGCTGCATGCATGCATGCATGCATGCATGCATACATATATACATGCATGCATGCATGCATGCATGCATGCATGCATGCATGCATGCGCGGGGCCTGATGTCAGATGTCCGGATAAACAAAAACCGCTTTGGCTGCGTATCTGCATTTCCTTTTCCCTCCTGCCTGCTCCTCTTTCAGCAGCAGCA
>NW_013574824.1:514-683 GCF_000499745.2 Eimeria mitis | reverse complement strand
GCATGCATGCATGCATGCATACATATATACATGCATGCATGCATGCATGCATGCATGCATGCATGCATGCGCGGGGCCTGATGTCAGATGACCGGATAAACAAAAACCGCTTTGGCTGCGTATCTGCATTTCCTTTTCCCTCCTGCCTGCTCCTCTTTCAGCAGCAGCA
>NW_013574824.1:0-414 GCF_000499745.2 Eimeria mitis | reverse complement strand
TGCGTATCTGCATTTCCTTTTCCCTCCTGCCTGCTCCTCTTTCAGCAGCAGCAGCTGCTGCTGCTGCTGCAAAGGCCAAGCACTTGTTTATTCTCAGCCCGACATATTAACAAAACCGCAAAAATTAGAGACAGGAGAAAGCATGGGCTGCGCGGTGCTGCGTTTCACTTCCTTGGGATTGATGACACAGCTGAACACAATGCTGCTGCTGCTGCTGCTGCTGCTGCTGCTGCTGCTGCAGCAATAGATGCAGCAGCAGCAACAGCAGCAGCAGCAGCAGCAGATGTTACTGCAGCAATAGGGCCTGCAGCTCCAGCTGGCAAACCCGAAATGCGGCGGAGAGTCTGCCGTGGTGGTGGGGTTGGTGGTGTTTCATCGATGATACATATATTAACATACATATATATATATATA
>NW_013574823.1:2786-2894 GCF_000499745.2 Eimeria mitis | reverse complement strand
GAATGGCGATAGACACAGGACGTACGCACTACAAACACCTGGAGAGAAGATACATGCGCTAGCTGTATATTTGCGACGAATAGAGAACGCGTCGCAGGCGTCAACAGC
>NW_013574823.1:2431-2629 GCF_000499745.2 Eimeria mitis | reverse complement strand
GGAGATGCCCAGGGGCGTTTGCGCCTGATGGGGTGCGACGGTGTTTGGTGATGGTTCCGAGTAGTTTGCGTTGTGGCTACAGTTCGGAGCGGCCATGCATGTCATTTTGACGGAAGCAAATACTGCACCCAAAGCTTGGTGTAACTAGGGTAAGCGTGTCATTCGCTTCGGCACTTTATTTACGCGATGAGGAGGCGT
>NW_013574823.1:2124-2195 GCF_000499745.2 Eimeria mitis | reverse complement strand
GAGGGAACCGCGTGTCCGTTTGCAGGCGTTGCGTTCTCGACTTGGTGGGCAGTCAATATATTTAGTGTGAA
>NW_013574823.1:1652-1864 GCF_000499745.2 Eimeria mitis | reverse complement strand
ATTTATGCGATGAGGAGACGGCCCGATACACGATGGGCGCAGCAGAGCTAGGCTGCCGTTGACGGGCAGTAGAGGGGAAAGGGCAAAGCGGCCTTGTCCTGAGAAAGGTGCGAATGGCGATAGACACAGGAGGTACGCAATACAAACACCTGGAGAGAAGATACATGCGCTAACTGTATATTTGCGGCGAATAGGGGGCATGTCGCGGGCGC
>NW_013574823.1:1108-1552 GCF_000499745.2 Eimeria mitis | reverse complement strand
CCTTGTCCTGAGAAAGGTGCGAATGGCGATAGACACAGGAGGTACGCACTACAAACACCTGGAGAGAAGATTCATGCGCTAACTGTATATTTGCGACGAATACAGGGCATGTCGCAGGCGTGGCAGGCGTCAGCGGTGGAGGAATGCTTTAGGAAAATGAGGGAACCGCGTGTCCGTTTGCAGGCGTTGCGTTCTCGACTTGGTGGGCAGTCAATATATTTAGTGTGATGACACTTGGTGCCTACTACGCAGGGAGTTGCTGGACGTTGAACACGCGCATATGGGCCGCTTGGGAGATGCCCAGGGGCGTTTGCGGCTGATGGGGTGCGACGGTGTTTGGTGATGGTTCCGAGTAGTTTGCGGCCTGTCTTTGCCGTGGAGACGGTTCGGAGCGACCGCGCATGTCATTTTGACGGAACCAAAGACTACATACAAAGCTTGGCG
>NW_013574823.1:864-992 GCF_000499745.2 Eimeria mitis | reverse complement strand
AAAGCGGCCTTGTCCTGAGAAAGGTGCGAATGGCGATAGACACAGGACGTACGCACTACAAACACCTGGAAAGACGATACGTGCGCTAGCTGTATATTTGCGACGAATAGGGGGCATGTCGCGGGCGT
>NW_013574823.1:0-764 GCF_000499745.2 Eimeria mitis | reverse complement strand
AGGCTGCCGTTGACGGGCAGTTGAGGGGAAAGGGCAAAGCGGCCTTGTCCTGAGAAAGGTGAGAATGGCGGTAGACACAGGAGGTACGCACTACAAACACCTGGAGAGAACGGACACGCGCTAGCTGTATATATGCGACGAATAGGGAACGCTTCACAGGCGTCAGCGGTGGAGGAATGCTTTAGGAAAATGAGGGAACCGCTTGTCCGTTTGCAGGCGTTGCGTTCTCGACTTGGTGGGCAGTCAATATATTTCGTGTGATGGCACTTGGTGCCTACTACGCAGGGAGTTGCTAGACGTTGAACACGCGCATATGAGCCGCTTGGGAGATGCCCAGGAGTGTTTGTGGCTGATGGGGTGCGACGGTGTTTGGTGATGGTTCCGAGTAGTTTGCGGCCTGTCTTTGCCGTGTAGACGGTTCGGAGCGGCCATGCATGTCACTTTGACGGACGCAAAGTCTACATGCAAAGCTTGGCATCACTGGGGCAAGCGTGTCATTCGCTTCGGCACTTTATTTACGCGATGAGGAGACGGCCCGATACACGATGGGCGCAGCAGGGCTAGGCTGCCGTTGACGGGCAGTTGAGGGGAAAGGGCAAAGCGGCCTTGTCCTGAGAAAGGTGAGAATGGCGATAGACACAGGACGTACGCACTACAAACACCTGGAGAGAAGATACATGCGCTAGCTGTATATTTGCGACGAATAGGGAACGCTTCACAGGCGTCAGCGGTGGAGGAATGCTTTAGGAAAATGAGGGAACCGC
>NW_013574822.1:871-2614 GCF_000499745.2 Eimeria mitis | reverse complement strand
ACCGGCCGTTTATTTTCGGTGATTGTTGTAACGCGGAGCCCAGCGAAAAGGCAGATGGGGCCGACAGCAGCGCGAATGGGGATTGTGAGTTGTGTAAATGCATATGGCGCTTGCACAGAAAAAAGAGGAACCTGTAGTTCGTTATGAAGATATTGGATAGCGCAAAAGAAAGGGGACCTCGGAGCGCAGGCGGGTATCTCTGGCTTGGCGAAGTCAGTTAACCTGTTTTGTCTTCGGACCAGGCGTAACGTATGAACGTGCCGCCGGTTTCCGTTCGATTCGTGCATCTCACGGCAGTGTGTCAATTTCACTGAGACATAATAGGCTGACGCAGAGGCGGCGCGGGCTCCTGCTTTGCAAGCAGACGATTTTCTTCGTGGGTATTGAGCATTGTCCAGTATGCCTGCACTTTCGACAAAGGGTGGTTCGACAAGGACGGCCGCTCCAAACACATGCATCATTTTGTAATTGGCAACATGTTGGTATCCTCGGCACGGCACGGCGAAACGCGCTTGCGAAGAAGACCTTCATATAACGCAGGACTTAAACGAATTGGCGAGTCAGTAAATATGCAGCCCAATACGTGGTAGGAGGCATCAGCAACTACAGAGTGGCATATGTCAAGCTTTCTGTAGTATTGACAGGCAGCCCGCTAGCGTAATATGGTAGTTGTTCCCCGTAGAACAGAAATAACAAAAAGCAGGCTGCGGCCGTCTGAGCGAGAAACAAGAATTGTGTAAATACTCATGGGCCTGCAAAGCAAAACACGGGATGCATAACTCTCTATAGAGCTGTTGGGCACCACGAAAGGAACTGGGGCCCGGTTCTGGTTTGGCGAGATTAGTCTAGCCGTTTTAAGTTCGGAGTACGCGCAACGTATGCATGCCCCCTGGTGCTAAACGCGCGGGACAATTCCGGGAGGTCCTGAACATTTTGGATTTCCACTGGTTTTTCAACAAGAAGATATTTGACCACGCCGCCGCAAGCAGCGAGATGCATTGGTCTGAGGTTGCTATTGAACTTGTGCTTGATTCGTGTTCCCCATTTGAAGCCAGCACCGTCTTCCAATAAAATATATACAGCGTATTGGAGAGGGACCTGGCGGAGATGCATGGGGAAAGAAGTGAAAGTTTGAGAAGTTTGTGCATGCGTGTACGGCTTCGGCATTGTGAAGTCATATTTGACGGTGCCACTGCGTGGCGCTTTCCCCAGGAAGTATGGCCTTAGAGACAAACGCATATAGGCGCACTAAAGCAGGTTCCTATGTGGTTCATAGGCGTCCACGCAGTGTTTTGAAAGGAGTTAGGGGCGCAGAGTATGTGAGAATCATGAGCTGCGCAACTTGCACGAGCGGGCCTAAAACCCCGGCACGGCGAACCCATTTCTACCATTTCAGATGTGTGCTGGTCTGCCTCGCAAGCATTTTCTGAGGGACGGAAGCATCTATGTGCAGCGTAATGGGTGGTCAAAATGTGTGTTGGAGAGAGGTCAACGCAGAACTTCGAGGAGTGGAGGGGGCGATGAGTGCGTGAGTATCGTGGGTTGCGCAGTTTATCTAGGCGGATGTACGCGGCCCGGCGCCGCGAAGCCGCCTTTCGGGTTGCGGTGGGGCGCTGCCTTTACCAGCTAGTATGCGCTTAAAAGGGACGGCGTGTATGCGCAGTTTAATGGGCGGTAGACAGGCGCAGTTGATTGGCATATCCTCACTATTTTAAGAGGCCCAACGGTAGGTGCTTGTGTGGT
>NW_013574822.1:666-771 GCF_000499745.2 Eimeria mitis | reverse complement strand
CTGCTGTCGGCCCCATCTGCCTTTTCGCTGGGCTCCGCGTTACAACAATCACCGAAAATAAACGGCCGGTTTGCCAAAACTACTAAACGTTTGAAACAAAGCGCT
>NW_013574822.1:0-456 GCF_000499745.2 Eimeria mitis | reverse complement strand
GGCGGTAGATATGCGTGGTCGATAGGGGTCTCTCCAGTATTTTTGAGGGGAGGCAGCGGGAGTGGGTATGTTAGTTTTGTGGACTGTGGAATTTGTTTGGGCGGGTCTGGGGCTTCCGTGCGGCGAAGGCGTCTTTGGCGTAGCAACCTGGCGCTCGCCTGCCAAGGAGGTATGTCCTTCGAAGGAAAGCCATGTGTACGCAGTGTACCGCATGGTAGATAGGCGTGGTGGGTAGGGTTAGCCGCACTGTTTGGTAGCGGCGGTGGGTGTCTGAGCATGGCGGATTACGGAGTTTTTGTGGGATGGTCTAGGGCCGCCACGTTGCGAGGGTGCATCTTGCCTTACGGTGGTTTGCTGCCGTGTCCAAAGGTGTATGCCCTTAGACGTGAAGGCATGTATGCACAGTGTGATGGATGGTAGATATCCATGGTGAGCAGGGGCATCCGCAGTGTTTGG
>NW_013574821.1:1332-2077 GCF_000499745.2 Eimeria mitis | reverse complement strand
AAATAAATAAATAAATAAATAAATAAATAAATAAATAAATAAATAAATAAATATAAATTAATTTATATTTGTCTATTTATATACAGGTAATACCGGATGCAACAATAGTAGTACAACAGTATTTCACAGCAGCGAAATGTTTGTAAATAGATAAATATAAACAACTAGAAACTCAAACTAAAACCAAAAAAAACAAAATAAATAAATAAATAAATAAATATAAATTAATTTATATTTATATTTGTTTATATGCAGGTAATACCGGATGCAACAATAGTAGTACAATGGGCTACAGTATTTCCCAGCAGCGAAATGTTTAGAATATTGCCGCAGCGTTTGTCTCTTATAAACGGAATTTTGGGGGCTGATTTAATTGCTTTTCAAGCTTTTGCTTTTCATAGACAATTCGCTAACACATGCAAAATGCTAAAAGCAACAAAACAACTAAAAGGTATTTATTTGTTTGTTTGTTTCTCTGTTTCTTTCTCTATCTTTCTATGTATTTATTTATCTATCTATCGATATATTTATTTCTATATTTTTATTTGTTTTCGTTTTTTTTTTTTTATTTATTTTATTTGTTTTATTTGTTTATTTATTGTAAATGTATATGCTGATAAAAAAAAAAAAACAAAAAAAACAAATAAAAAAAATAAAAAAATAAAATATTTTTTTGTGTGTTTGTTAGGTGTTCGTTTATCAATAGTTCCTCGTGGCTTGAATCCTTCTCCTTGGCTAACTCAAA
>NW_013574821.1:905-1207 GCF_000499745.2 Eimeria mitis | reverse complement strand
CACCACCCCCACCACCCCCACCCCCATCAGCAGCAGCAGCAGCAGCAGCAGCAGCAGCAGCAGCAGCAGCATTGGATAGATATAAGAAATAAACTAGGAGGCCGAACAGTTTTTGTTGGTGTAGACTCCATTAGCGCCAATAGCGGCATCCCCCATAAACTCGTCGCATTCAGACATTTCCTCAGACTTCATCCTCAATTTGTTAATAAAGTTGTTTTCGTTCAGGCTGCTATTACAGATAGTACTGTATGTTTATTTATTTATTTTAATTTATTTTATTTTGTTTTGTTTTGTTTTATTTT
>NW_013574821.1:0-864 GCF_000499745.2 Eimeria mitis | reverse complement strand
TTTTTTTTGTTTTTTTTTTTTCTCCTTTCTAAGGCTTCATCCTCAATTTGTTAATAAAGTTGTTTTTGTTCAGGCCGCTATTACAGATAGCACCGTATGTTTTTATTTTATTTTATTTTATTTTATTTTAATCTATTTTATTTTGTTTTGTTTTGTTTTGTTTTGTTTTGTTTTTTTAGTTCTGCTTTGTTTTGCTTTTTTTTGGTTTTTTTTGGCTGTTTTTTTAATTTTTTATTTTTTTTAATTTGTTAATAAAGTTGTTTTTGTTCAGGCTGCTATTACAGATAGCACCGTATGTTTTATTTTATTTTATTTTATTTTATTTTATTTTATTTTATTTTATTTTATTTTATTTTATTTTATTTTGTTTTGTTTTATTTTATTTTATTTAGTTTTTTTGTTCTGTTGGCTGTTTTTTTATTTTTTTAGTTTTTTTTAATTTGTTAATAAAGTTGTTTTTGTTCAGGCTGCTATTACAGATAGTACTGTATGTTTTTTACTTTATTTTATTTTGCTTTGTTTTTTATTTATTTTAATTTATTTTGTTTTATTTTGTTTTATTTTATTTAGTTTTTTTTGTTCTGTTTTTTTTTGGCTTTTTTTCTGTTTTTTTTATATTTTTATTTTTTTTTAATTTGTTAATAAAGTTGTTTTTTTCAGGCTGCTACTACAGATAGCACTGTTTGTTTTTATTTTTTATTTTATTTTATTTTATTTTATTTTATTTTTATTTTTATTTTATTTTTAGTTTAGTTTTGTTTGTTTGTTTTTTATTTTATTTATATATTTATATATTTATTTATTTATTTATATTTATTTATTTTAATTTATTTCTATTTATTTATTTATTTTTTTTTTTTTTTT
>NW_013574820.1:2596-2896 GCF_000499745.2 Eimeria mitis | reverse complement strand
CTAGCTAGCTGCAGCTAGCTAGCTGCTGCTAGCTGCGTTTCGGTTGGGGTGAAGCGGGGGGTGTGCTGGGGTGTATAGGCAGCTGCTGAGACACCGCAGCCAAAATAAATAAAATTTATTTTATTTTATTTATTTTATTTTATTTTATTTATTTTATTTTATTTTATTTTTTTATTTTATTTTTTTATTTTATTTAAATTAATATAATTTGATTTGCTGAATGATAGATCTAAACAAATATAAAAATTAATATAAATAGATAAACAGAATTTATATTTATAAATAAATATAAATACATAA
>NW_013574820.1:0-1081 GCF_000499745.2 Eimeria mitis | reverse complement strand
AGGAGCAGCAGGGACGCCGTTTCAAGCGTAGAACTCCTCTTTCAGCAGCAGCAGCAGCAGCAGCAGAAGCTGCAGCAGAAGCAGCAGCAGAAGCAGCAGCTGAGGCTCTTATAAACCTGCATAACCACAATGTTATGTGGATGATATTCGTTACTTGTAGTGTTCTATGGCCTTTCAGATGCAGGCATTGAGCTGCTGCTGCTGCTGCTGCTGCTGCTTGAGCAGCAGCAGCAGCAGCAGCAGTGGTAGCAGCAGCAGCAGCAGCAGCAGCAGAAGCTGCTGTTGAAGCAGATGATGATGGTTTATGTGGATGATATTCGTCACTTGTGCAGACACTAACCACCTGCTGCTGCTGCTGCAGCAGTTGCTGCGGCAGCAGCAGCTGCTGCAACCGCAGCAGCAGCAACAACTATAGCAGCAGCAGCAGCAGCAGCAGCAGCAGCTGGTGTGGATGCTGCTGCTGCATGGGGTTTATCTCCGCCGCCTGCTGCCTTCTATGGGCATCCAAATGCAGACACTCAAGTGCTGCTGCTGCTGCAGCAGCAGCAGCAGAAGCAGCAGCAGAAGCATCAGCAGGAGAAGCAGCAGTGGCAGCAATTGCAGCAGCAGGTGCTGCTGCTGCTGAATCTGCTGCTGCCGCTGCATGTTTGGGTTCATTACCTGCAGCTTTTGGTGGCATTCCAAGTGCATGCATTAAGCAGCAGCAGCAGCAGCAGCAGCTGTGCTGCAGCAGCAGCAGCAGCAGCAGCAGCTGTGCTGCAGAAGCAGCAGCAGCAGCAGCAGCAGCAGCAGCAGCAGCAGCAGCAGCAGCCGTGCTGCAGCAGCAGCAGGGTAGAGGCTGTAAGGAGCAGACGTAGGAGTAACGAAGAAGCAAAGAAGAAACAACAAAAAGCAAGAAACAAAAATAAAAATAAAAAATAAAAAAATAAAAAAATAAAAATAAAAAAATAAAAATAAATTAGTTGGGGTGTATGTGCAGCTCAACTGCTTCAGGGAGCTGCCTATACACCCCAACAGAGCCACCGCGTATATATAAATACATTTATATATATATATATATATATATATATATATATATATA
>NW_013574819.1:16084-17202 GCF_000499745.2 Eimeria mitis | reverse complement strand
AGGGTTTAGGGTTTAGGGTTTAGGGTTTGCGGGCGCTGCTGCCGCGAGCAGCTTCTTGTTTGTAGCTCGAGCCTTTAAAAACAGCAGACACAGAAAGAGACAAAGCTATGCTTTTTAACTCAAAAACCCCACACCAGGGTTTAGGGTTTAGGGTTTAGGGTTTAGGGTTTAGGGTTTACAGGTAGCACCGTGCCAGACGTAAGAAAGAGAAACCGCTATAGCTAGCCACAGCTAGCCACAGCTAGCCACAGCTAGCTGTGAAAAACTGAGTTCAGCTGGAGCTAGCTGTGGCTAGCTGTAGGTACCGGTAGCTAGCCGTAGCTAGCTGTAGCTAGCCATGGCTAGCTGTAGCTAGCTGCAGCTACCCGCAGCTAGCTGTAGCTAGCTGCAGCTCCCCGTAGCTAGCTGTAGCTAGCTGTAGCTAGCTGTAGCTAGCTGCAGCTCCCCGTAGCTAGCTGTAGCTAGCTGTAGCTAGCTGTAGCTAGCTGTAGCTACTGTAAAAGTAACTGCGATCGGTGGCGAGGGAAGATATAAAAAAATAAAAAAAAGCAAAAGATAGACAAACAAATAACTTTATCTGCTGCTTTTGTTTTTATTTTATTTATTTATTTATTTATTTTATTTATTTATTTACTTATTTATTATTTTTATTTAATTGAAACAAACAAACAGAGACAGACGAGCTGATGAAGTGTCTGCTTCGCCCCTAAAAGGGTTTTAGGGTTTAGGGTTTAGGGTTTAGGGTTTAGGGTTTAGTATTTGCTCATTATGTTTGTCTCCTCTCTCCTTTTAGCAGCAGCAGCAGCAGCAGCAGCAACAGCAGCAACAGCAGCAGCAGCAGCAGCAGCAGCAGAGAGGAGAAAAGGAGACAAAAGGAGACAGCAGGGGCTGAGTATCTGCCCTAGTATATTCAAGGGTTTAGGGTTTAGGGTTTAGGGTTTAGATAGACAAGTCTGTAGAGGGAGAGAGAAACAAAGAAACAGCAATACAAACCCTAAACCCTAAAAGGAGACAGTAGCTACACAATCAGATTGAGGGTTTAGGGTTTAGGGTTTAGGGTTTAGGAGCCTTGCTGTCTCCTTCTTGTTTCTTTTGTCTCTTCTTCTATCTTACATAAG
>NW_013574819.1:15545-15984 GCF_000499745.2 Eimeria mitis | reverse complement strand
AGCAATACAAACCCTAAACCCTAAAAGGAGACAGTAGCTACACAATCAGATTGAGGGTTTAGGGTTTAGGAGCCTTGCTGTCTCCTTCTTGTTTCTTTTGTCTCTTCTTCTATTTTAGATAAGTGCTGCTGCTGCTGCTGCTGCTACTGCTGCTGCTACTGCTGCTGCTGCTGCTGCTACTGCTGCTGGTGCTGCTACTGCTGCTGCTGCTGCTGCTGCTGCTGGTACTGCAGCGCTGCTGTTGTTGCTGCTACTGAAGCAGCATTGCTGCTTCTGCTGCTGCTACTGCTGCTTCTGCTGCTGCAGCTGCAGCAGCAGCAGCAGCAGCTGCTGCTGCTGCTGTCTCTTTTATATCTCCTTTCTGTCTCTCTTCTGTCTCCTTTCTGTCTCCTTTCTGTCTCCTTTCTGTTTGTATTTTATATTTATTTATTTTTATTTC
>NW_013574819.1:9686-13360 GCF_000499745.2 Eimeria mitis | reverse complement strand
TTAACCTCTAAACCCTAAACCCTAAACCCTAAACCCTAAACCCTAAACCCTCTGCTTTTCTGCTGCTGCTGCTGCTGTTGGTGTTGGTATTGGTATTGGTGTTGCTGTTGGGGTTGCTGCTGCTGTTGGTGTTGCTGCTGCTGTTGGTGTTGCTGCAGCTTTAGCTGCTGCTGCTGGTGTTGTTGGTGCTGCTGCTGCTGGTGTTGCTATCGACGCAGCTCCTGCTGCTGTTGCTGAGGCTGTGGCTGCAGAAGCAGCAGCAGCAGCAGCAGCAACAGCAACAGCAGCAACAGCAGCAGCAGCAACAGCAGCAGCAGCAGCATCATGAGGAGCCGTATATAAGTATATGGAGCGTAACCTATCGATTTGCTTATTATATTAATATTATTATATATTATATTTATTATATATTATATTTATATTTATTATATATTATATTTATATTTATTATATATTATATATTATATTTATTATATATTATATTATTATACATTATTATATATTTATATTATTATATATTAAATATTATAATACATAATAGTATAGGTATAATATATAGTAATATTAATATAACATATAACAATATAAATATAATATAAAGTACAATATATATACATATATATATATATATATATATATACATAAAAAAAAAAAAAAAAAAAAAAAAAAAAAAAAAAAAAAAAAAAAAAAAAAAAAAANTTTTTTTTTTTTTTTTTGTATGCAGGTGAACGAAGGATGCGCGTGCCAGTGTGTTTATTGGTGGGGTTGTTGTTGGGGTGTATAGGGAGGTCATCAGGTAGCTGGACAGCAAAGAAGATAGCAGGGAATCAATGGAGGAATGGCAATAGGCTGCTAGCAGCAGCACTAGGTAGAGGGCATGCAGAGATAAAGGGTTTATTAGGGTTGCTGCCGCAGCAGCAGCAAGAACAATATAAACAACTAGCTGAGAGATACGCAGACAGTACAGAAGCTAAACAAAAAACAAATTCTCCTGCTGCTGCTGCTGCTCTTGACGATCATATGCATCACCTTAAGCTGCAGGCTGAAGCTCTGCTGTCTACAGTTATGGGGGGTGGTGCTGCTGCTGCAGCAGCAAACAGAAGCAGCAGCAGCAGCAGCAGCAGCAGCAGCAGCAGCGGTGCTGCTGGTGGCAGTGGAATGCAGCAGCAACACCACCATCACCACCACCATCATGCTGGTGGGTATGGGGGTATGGGTCCTGCTGCAGCAGCAGCAGCAGCAGCAGGAGGAGCAGCAGCAGCAGGCGATGCAGTTCTGGACCCAATGCAGCAGCAACTGCTGCAGCTGGAAGCGCGACAGCAGCAGCAGCTGCAGCAAGTAGTACAGGAGCTGCAGCGTCAGCAGCAAGAAGAGAGAATGAGGGTAGAGCAGCAACTAATAGAAGCAAGACAGCAGCATCTGCAGCTGCAGCAGCAAAGCAGCAACGTCAGAAGCCTTATNAGCAACTAATAGAAGCAAGACAGCAGCATCTGCAGCTGCAGCAGCAAAGCAGCAACGTCAGAAGCCTTATCGTCTCCGCACAAACGGGGCTGCATGCAGTGCAGCAGCAAATAAAAGAGCTAAAAGCAGGAGAGCATGTTATAGATGAAACCATTGTCTCCCTCGAGGCATCGCTGCAGCGTGTTGCTGCTGCTGAAACAGCAGCAGCAGCAGCAGCAGCAGCAGCAGCAGCAGGAGCAGCACCAGGAACAACAGCAGCAGCAGGAGGCAACACCCCAGCAGCAGCAGCAGCAGCAGCAGCAGCAGCAGCACCGTTTCCTCTTCTTGACCCTACAAATATAAATACACTAAATGATAGTATATATATAGAGACAAAAATGCGGCTGGGGAGACAGCTAGCACAGGTAAATGAGGGGCTGCAGCAGGTGTACGAGCTGCTAGAGGAAGCAGAAGCAGCAGCAACAAAAATAAATAATACAGGCGCAGCAGGAAGGGCAGTGGGGGAGCAGCTGCTGCAGCGTTGTGCTGCAGCACAGCTAACCCTAAAAACACAAGAGGAACACCTGCGGGAGGTTGTTGCTGCGCTAGAAGCAAAACAAATAAAGTGCGACGCTACGCTGCAGCAGCTGAAAGCAGCAACAGAAGCAGCATTAGGTAGATATGCTGCTGTGCTGCNTGCGACGCTACGCTGCAGCAGCTGAAAGCAGCAACAGAAGCAGCATTAGGTAGATATGCTGCTGTGCTGCAGCAGCAGGTGCAGCAGCAGCAGCAGCAGATCTCTGCTGCAGCAGAAACACTGCTTGCTGCTGCTGCTGCTGATGCAGCACAAAGAAAACAACAAATAGAAGAAGATATACAAAAAATTACGACGATGAATATGCAGACAGAAGCAGCAGCACAGTTGCTGCTGCTGCAGCAGCAGCAGCAAGCAGCATGGGAAACAGCACAGACACAGAATTTTGCTGCTCTAGATATACTTCTTGATGCTGCAGCACAAACTGCTGCTGCTGCTGCTGCTCTTCCTGCTGCTGTTGCTGTTGATCTATCATCACTGCAGCAAGCACAAAGACAAGCACAAGAAGCAAAAAGAGAGATAAGACAAGAAAAAGCAAAGCTGCAGCAGCTGCTGGCTATCCTTGAGTCTCATCTAGCTAGCGAGCAGCAGCAGCAGCAGCAGCAGCAGCAGCAGCAGCAGCAGCAGATGATGATGCAGCAGCAGGGACTCTTCCCCTTCTCCTCCATGCAAAGACAACCAGCAGCAGCAGACGAACCCTATGCTGCTTATGCTCTACCACGGCAGCTGCCGCAGCAGCAGCAGCAACAGCAGCAGCAGCAGCAGCAGCAGCAGCAGCAGTACTTGATGCAGCAGCAGCAGCAACCACAGCAGTTCCATCATCCACAGCTGCAGCAGCAACACATTCATCAGCAGCATTTCTCACACATGCATCCGCCGCAGCAACACATGCAGCAGCTGCAGCAGCAGCAGCTGCTGCAGCAGCAGCAGCAGCGCAACACTATGCCTCCGTTTGGGGGCCCCCAGGTGCCCATGGGGGCCCCCTACCCTGACATGGGGGGGGCCCCTTAAATATCTTTGCTTTGTTGGAGGCCGCTGCTGCTGCTGCTGCTGCTGCTGCTGCTGCTCAGCAGCAGCAGCAGCAGCAGCAGCAGCAGCAACAGCCACAGCAATAGCAGCAGCAACGGCAGTGGCAACAGCGACAGAAGCAGCAGCAGCAACGGCAGCAGCAGCAGCAACGGCAGCAGCAGCAGCAACAGCAGCAGCAAGAGCTGCAGCAACAGCTGCAGCAAACGCAACGGAAGCACCAGCTGCAGCAGGAAGAGCAGCAGGGAAACGCAGCAACGTGAGATGCAGATGCACCAGCAGCAGCAACCGCAGCAGCAGCAGCAGCAGCAGCAGCAGCAGCAGCAGCTGGAGCAGCAGCAGCAGCAGCAGCAGCAGCAGCAGCAGCAGCAGCAACAGAGGGAAAGCTAAGAAGCAGGTTTTTGTAGGTTTTGCTGCGATTTGTTTGTTTTGATTGATGGCCCCCAACTACTACAGTTTAATAAACCCTAAACCCTAAACCCTAAACCCTAAACCCTAAACCCTCAGGGGTTTAGTAAACCCTTATTCTCTATTCTACTTCTTTATCTCCTTGTTTATATATATATATAATATATATATATTTATATATATTTATATATATTTATATATATAA
>NW_013574819.1:9035-9653 GCF_000499745.2 Eimeria mitis | reverse complement strand
ATATATATATATATATATATATATATATATATATATATATATATATATATATATATATAACTTGTTGTGTTTACAGGGTTGTCTCCTTTCGTTGCTACCGCTACGATGCTGCAGCATTCTTTTCTAGGGTTTAGGGTTTAGGGTTTAGGGTTTAGGGTTTAGGCTGGTTTCCCCCCGAGGGTATAGTAGTTTAGGGTTTAGGGTTTAGGGTTTAGGGTTTAGGGTTTGCAATGGCTAATGGGGGTTTCAGGTTCAGGCATCACATCGATAGTTTGTTAGTGTTTAACTTGTCTATGGTTCAGGGTTTTCTAGGGTTTAGGGCTTTCTAGGGTTTAGGGTTTTCTAGGGTTTAGGGTTTAGGGTTTACCAGGGCAGTACTAGATTAGGGTTTTCCTGGGCTTTTTAATTAGGGTTTACATGGGTATAGTAGAGTAGTGTATTAGGGTTACAAGGGTTTACAAGGGTTTACAAGGGTTTAGGGTTTAGGGTTTAGGGTTTAGGGTTTAGGGTTTAGGGTTTAGCTGTGTGCTATTCAAAAATCAAGAGCCTTTGGCTACGGTTATCGTCGACCTAAACAAAACCCTAAAACACCAACAGCTGCTCGGCTGCATGCATCAT
>NW_013574819.1:8482-8779 GCF_000499745.2 Eimeria mitis | reverse complement strand
TCGTCGACCTAAACAAAACCCTAAAACACCAACAGCTGCTCGGCTGCATGCATCATCAGCAGCAGCAGCAACACCAGCTGCTGCTGCTGCTGCTGCTGCTGCTGCAGCAGCAGCAGCAGCAGCAGGGTCTGCAGCGAGAGCTGTTGAGCGCCATCTACAGAAGGGAGGCAGCAGCAGCTGCCTATACACCCGGGAGCAGCATCTCCTCTTTTTGACTTATATAGCTGCTGCTGCTGCCTTGAAAAACCTGCTGCAGCAGCAGCAGCAGCAGCAGCTGCTGCAGCTGCTGCAGCAGCA
>NW_013574819.1:7724-8382 GCF_000499745.2 Eimeria mitis | reverse complement strand
AGCGAGAGCTGTTGAGCGCCATCTACAGAAGGGAGGCAGCAGCAGCTGCCTATACACCCGGGAGCAGCATTTCCTCTTTTTGACTTATATAGCTGCTGCTGCTGCCTTGAAAAACCTGCTGCTGCAGCAGCAGCAGCAGCAGCTGCTGCTGCAGCAGCAGCAGCAGCAGCAGCAGCAGCAGCAGGAGGTTTACTCTGCTTCGAGTGCTGCTAGTACTCTAGACACAGCAGCAACAAGCGTGGTGTATGCTTGTCTTGGTGAGCCTAATTGGGGTGTATAGGCAGGTAGGGGGTCTAGCAGCTGCAGCAGCAGCAAACGAAGAGCAGCAAATTCCTCTGCTGCTGCAGCACCAACCAGGTCAGGGGGAGGGAGAAACTGCGAGGGTGTTAGTGCTGGCAGCAGCTCAAGCCTCTCCCATATAGAGAGAGCAGCAATACCCCCTGGTTGTGCTGCTGCTGCTGCTGTTGCTGCTGCTGATGCTGCTACATTTGCTGCTATCACTGCTGCTGCATGCGGTGCAGCAGCATCTGTGCATACACCTGAACTGCTGCTGCTGCATGCGTTTCTCCCTGTAGATCTTCGTTTGCTGCTGCAACCAGAAACAAAACGCCTATCAGCTTGCTGCTGCTGCTGCTGCTGCTGCTGCTGCTGCTGCTGT
>NW_013574819.1:7287-7624 GCF_000499745.2 Eimeria mitis | reverse complement strand
ATCTTCGTTTGCTGCTGCAACCAGAAACAAAACGCCTATCAGCTTGCTGCTGCTGCTGCTGCTGCTGCTGTTGCTGCTGCTGTTGCTGTTGGGGTTCCTTGTTGCTTCGGCTGCTGCTTCTGCTGCTGCTGTTGCTGCTGCTGCTGCTGCTGCTGCTGCTGCTGCTGCTGCTTTCCTTCTTGGTGTCTTCGTTATATAAACACTCATGCCATGTGAGACGTGCTACAGTTGCTTCTGCTGTTGCTGCTGCTTTGAGTGCTGTTTCTGCTGCTGCATTTGCTGCTGCAGTTGCTGCTGCAGTTGCTGCAGCAGTTGCTGCTGCTTTCTGCTGCTGCAT
>NW_013574819.1:6603-7187 GCF_000499745.2 Eimeria mitis | reverse complement strand
TGTCTTCGTTATATAAACACTCATGCCATGTGAGACGTGCTACAGTTGCTTCTGCTGTTGCTGCTGCTTTTAGTGCTGTTTCTGCTGCTGCATTTGCTGCTGCAGTTGCTGCTGCAGTTGCTGCTGCAGTTGCTGCTGCTTTCTGCTGCTGCACCTGCGTGTCTGCGTTTACCTTACCTGTTTTTTTTGTATTAAATTCGGGTGTATACGCAGCTGCAGCAGCAGCAGGAGGAGCAGCAGGAGCAGCAGTAGCAGCAGTAGCTGCAATAGCTGTTGCTGCAGCAGCAGCATTTGCAGCTGCATCTTTAGCAGCAGCAGCAGCAGCAGCAGCAGCAGCAGCAGCTTTTGCTGTTTCTGGATGGGGTATTGCGTTACTCTGCATGCGGGTCAAAGCAGAGAAACAAAGACAGCTGATGATTTGTGTTTTCTCGCAAAAAAGTTTATTTACATCTGTAGGCAGCAGCAGCTGCTGCAGCAGCAGCGGGTGCTGCAGCAAGAATATATTATGTATACTCCGAGAGTCTAGCAGGTCACACAAAACAAAAGCTAGCAGCTGCAGCAGCGTGTTTGTTTTTATTAGTCTA
>NW_013574819.1:4782-4895 GCF_000499745.2 Eimeria mitis | reverse complement strand
GTGTTAGTTCCATCGCTGTGCGAGTCCTGCTGCTGCTGCTGCTGCTGCTGCTGCTGCTGCTGCTGCTGCTCGGGGTGGTGGTGGTGGTAGGGGTGGGGGTGGTGGTTTGGGGA
>NW_013574819.1:4291-4584 GCF_000499745.2 Eimeria mitis | reverse complement strand
TGCTGCTGCTGCTGCTGCTGCTGCTGCTGTTTTTTCGGCGAATCTATCTGTACGGATACGAGTATATTTTTTGGGTTGAAGTCAAAAGCATAGAGCTGTGCTTCAGCAGCAACAAAAGAATAAGCATTTATAACTTCTTTACATAAAAAAAACAAACGACGAGAAACAAGAGAATTGGGGTGTCTGCGCATACACCCCAATGGATCTATAGAACGATGAAAATGCCAAGACAGTACTGTAAGCTGACATGCATGCGGTATATACTCCATTATATATCCACATACTTTCGTTCT
>NW_013574819.1:0-152 GCF_000499745.2 Eimeria mitis | reverse complement strand
AAGAAAATAATTAATTTTTATTAATTTTATTTTGTTTTTTTAATTAAAAAATATAATATAATGATGAGAAAGGACTCATACGCTGCACACACGCACACCCATACAGCCTTTCTAGCTATGCGGGTAGGGGGCCGACGATAGGAATATATATA
>NW_013574818.1:2270-2986 GCF_000499745.2 Eimeria mitis | reverse complement strand
TATATATATATATATATATATATATACATAAATATATATACATATATAAATATATACATGCATGCATGCATGCATGCATGCATGCAAAAAGTTAGTGTATAAGTTTGCCTGGTTTATGGGGCTGTATTTTTGGGTTTTGTTCGAGTGGTGCTTTTCTGAAGACTTCATCGACATCATCACAAAAAACTTTATAAAAAATATATTTGTTTACAGTTGCTGCTGCTGCTGCTGCTGCTGCTGCTGCTGCTGCTGGTGCTGCTGCAGTAGCTGCTGCAGCAGCAGGTGTTGCAGTGTATATATATGCTATTTCTTTTGCTTCTTTTTCTTTTATCTTTATTCCTGCTGCATCTAAAACTCTATAAAACTGAGAAAAAGAAACTTTGCCGCTATTTAGGGGGTCAAAACTTTTATAAAAAAAACGTAAATTTATGCCTTTCATATACACCTGACGCCGCACAGAATCTAATATTATTTTTATTTTGTTTTCTTCTTCTTTATTATTTTCAGTAGTATTGTAGTTGCTGCTGCTGCTGCTGCTGCTGCTGCTGCTGCTGCTGCTGGGGGTGGGGGTGGCGGTGGTGGCGCTGCAGCAGCTGTTGTCGTTGTTGCAGCAGAAGTTGCTGCTGCTGCTGCTGCTGCTGCTGCTGCTGTTGTTGCAGCAGCTGCTGCTCATGTTGCTGCTGAAGTTGCTGATGGTGCAGCAGCTGCTGCTGTTG
>NW_013574818.1:1898-2063 GCF_000499745.2 Eimeria mitis | reverse complement strand
TTTGTTTACTGCTTTCTTGCTGTTTATTTAAACTATCTCTCTCTGTTTATTTTGTTTATTATTTATATTTGTTTATGTTTCTATCTAATACTGTTTTTTTTTGTTTATAATAAAATTTATTTGTGTATGCAAATTTCGTGTTTGTCTGTTTCTGCTACAGCTTTC
>NW_013574818.1:1619-1798 GCF_000499745.2 Eimeria mitis | reverse complement strand
TTTGTTTACTGCTTTCTTGCTGTTTATTTAAACTATCTCTCTCTGTTTATTTTGTTTATTATTTATATTTTTTTATGTTTCTATCTAATACTGTTTTTTTTTGTTTATAATACAATTTATTTGTGTATGCAAATTTCGTGTTTGTTTGTTTCTGCTACAGCTTTCTCCTTGTTTGTGTG
>NW_013574818.1:958-1519 GCF_000499745.2 Eimeria mitis | reverse complement strand
TTTTTTTTTTTTTTTTTTTTTTTTTTTTTTTTTTTTTTTTTCAGGTTTCGTGTTGCTTTCCTATATATACAGGTTTCTGTATACAGCTTTCTTGTTTGTGTATAGAGCTTTCTGTGTTATTTGTTGCATAAAATAAAACAAATACAGCTGATCTCGGTTAAAAATATTTTATTTTTTGTGTTTTATTTATATTTATATTAAATTTATAAATTTTAATTCATGGTTTCTTCTCTATAGCTACTGTTGCAGTTCTCTCACCGGCGTATATAAGATGCTGAATCAGAGAAGCCGCTGCTTTTCCTATAAAATAATTTTTGTTTTTATATATTTAAAAACAAAGAAATAAATTTATAACACAAAAATAAAAAAAAAAAAAACAAAAAACTTCTGCTGCTCGCGCGGGCTGCGTTTACATGCAGGGGACCCCAGCCCAGAGCATCGCCTGTGCATTCAGTAGCGTCTATGGGAGAAAATAACATAAAATATTTGTTTTTTTCGTGAATTATACTTATAAAATGTTTTTAAAGTTATTTATTCAATAATTTTATCAAAAAAAAGACG
>NW_013574818.1:0-858 GCF_000499745.2 Eimeria mitis | reverse complement strand
GGGCTGCGTTTACATGCAGGGGACCCCAGCCCAGAGCATCGCCTGTGCATTCAGTAGCGTCTATGGGAGATAATAACATAAAATATTTGTTTTTTTCGGGAATTATACTTATAAAATGTTTTTAAAGTTATTTATTCAATAATTTTATCAAAAAAAAGACAAGAAAAGCTCCATTTTGCTCTAATATACACACCGAGAGGTGCAGGCCAACGGCCTCACCGCAACGTAGAGTTTCCTCAGCGAAAGGAAAGCAAGCTGCAACTGATAAAATAAATAAAAATAATTAATATAAATTCATAAATACAATAAAATAACAAAAATATTATAGATTATATATATATTCAACTCGTTTATTAATTTATTTTCATATACACACAAAGACGAAACTGCGCTGGCTGCTGCTCGTCCTATACAGGTTTCCGTCTACACTTCGTGCTGCATTGTGCTGTATTTTGTGAAATAAATTTATTTAAATGTTTAAAACATTAATATATTTATATTTACATTTATATATATATATTAATTCAGGCTGTAGGGATGCAGCGACAGCAGCAGCAGCAGCAGCAGCAGCAGCAGCAGCAGCAAAGTCACCCTGCGGTGACCTCCTGCTGCAGCGGGGCCCCACACTGCGTTACACCCCAGCAGCAAGCAAACAAAAAAAAAAAATAAATAAAAAAAGAATAAAATATATTTTATAAAAATATAATATAATTTGGGTTTAAATAATACAAAATATATCCGCTAATAGATAAACTACACCGTGTGCATATTAGCACCTATAATGTAATCTGTATAGTATGCATACAGTACATAATGTATATATATATATATATATATATATATATATATATATATATA
>NW_013574817.1:2979-3167 GCF_000499745.2 Eimeria mitis | reverse complement strand
AAACCCTAAACCCTAAACCCTAAACCCTAAACCCTAAACCCTAAACCCTAAACCCTAAACCCTAAACCTCGCAAACCCTAAGCATCAACACACAAACCCTCAACCCAAGAAATATATAACCCTATATAAATAAACAAGACAGCAGCTCCTAAACCCTAAACCCTAAACCCTAAATGTGATAGCTCGAT
>NW_013574817.1:2592-2879 GCF_000499745.2 Eimeria mitis | reverse complement strand
CCAAGAAATATATAACCCTATATAAATAAACAAGACAGCAGCTCCTAAACCCTAAACCCTAAACCCTAAACCCTAAATGTGATAGCTCGAGGGTTTAGGGTTTAGGGTTTAGGGTTTTAATATATTACCTCCTTCTTCTTCTTCCGTTCTGTCTGTATCTATATTATTATTTTCTTTATTATTATTTTCTTTATTATTTTCTTTATCTTGTGTTGGTGGTGGCTGGCTGTCTCCTGTCTCCTCCTCTTTGTCTCCTTCTGGTGTTGTATTTTCTTCTGTCTCTTCTT
>NW_013574817.1:2047-2492 GCF_000499745.2 Eimeria mitis | reverse complement strand
CTTTATTATTATTTTCTTTATTATTTTCTTTATCTTGTGTTGGTGGTGGCTGGCTGTCTCCTGTCTCCTCTTCTTTGTCTCCTTCTGGTGTTGTATTTTCTTCTGTCTCCTCTTTGTCTCCTTTGTCTTCGTTGTTGCTGCTGTCTCCTTTGTCTCCGTTGCTGCTGCTGTCTCCTTTGTCTCCATCGTTGCTGCTGCTGTCGCCGCCGCCGCCGCTGCCGCCGCCGCCGCTGCTGCTGCTGCTGCTGTCTCCTTTGTCTCCTCCTGCTGCAGCAGCAGCAGGCAGCAACTCCTCCTCTAGGGCCCCCAACGCAGTGTATGCAACAGCCCCCTCCGCCTTGACGAAGCAAGAAGGAACGGCCCCAAATATAACACAAGTACCACCCCCATCACCACCATCACCAGCAGCAGCAGCAGCAGCAGCTGCTGCTGCAGCAGCAGCAGC
>NW_013574817.1:1364-1947 GCF_000499745.2 Eimeria mitis | reverse complement strand
CTCCTCCTCTAGGGCCCCCAACGCAGTGTATGCAACAGCCCCCTCCGCCTTGACGAAGCAAGAAGGAACGACCCCAAATATAACACAAGTACCACCCCCATCACCACCACCATCACCAGCAGCAGCAGCAGCAGCAGCAGCAGCAGCAGCAGCAGCAGAAGAAGAAGAAGAAGAAGCAAATGATGGCGTTGCTCCTTCATTTGTGCTCGGAATAAAATTCGCGTAGTTGTCGCCCCGACCGCCTGCATGCAACAGCAGCAGCAGCAGCAGCAGCAACATTAGCAGCAGCAGCAGCAGCAACAGTAGCAGCACCAACAGTAGCAGCAACAGTAGCAGCAGCAACAGTAGCAGCAACAGTAGCAGCAGCAACAGTAGCGGCAGCAGCAGCAGCAGGAGCAGCAGCAGCAGCAGCACCACCACCACCATCACCACCACCACCATCACCAGCATCACCAGCAACAGCAGCAACAGCAGGAGCAGCAGCAGCAGCAGGAGCAGCAACATTAGCATCACCATCACCAGCAACAGCAGCAACAGCAGCAGCAGCAGCAGCAGCAGCAATACAATACCTGAAGCAGTGGCG
>NW_013574817.1:922-1264 GCF_000499745.2 Eimeria mitis | reverse complement strand
AGCAACAGCAGGAGCAGCAGCAGCAGCAGGAGCAGCAACATTAGCATCACCATCACCAGCAACAGCAGCAGCAGCAGCAACAGCAGCAGCAGCAGCAGCAGCAATACAATACCTGAAGCAGTGGCTGTGCTATCTAGTGTGGGCCAAACAGAATCCCAATTAGAAGGATTAGCAGCAACAGTTTCATCAGAAGCAGAATAAATAAAAACTAAACTCCAACATTTATATTTATTTTTTACAAGCTGCGTATACACCCCAGATGTTGCTGCGGTGTATGCACGACATACACCTAAAGATGAATCCCAATAACCAAATAAAGCATCTTTTACTGCTTTTGTTGCT
>NW_013574817.1:626-822 GCF_000499745.2 Eimeria mitis | reverse complement strand
TAGCAGCAACAGTTTCATCAGAAGCAGAATAAATAAAAACTAAACTCCAACATTTATATTTATTTTTTACGAGCTGCGTATACACCCCAGATGTTGCTGCGGTGTATGCACGACATACACCTAAAGAGGAATCCCAATAACCAAATAAAGCATCTTTTACTGCTTTTGTTGCTGCATAAACACACACATATTTATT
>NW_013574817.1:0-571 GCF_000499745.2 Eimeria mitis | reverse complement strand
TTTTTTTTTTTTTTTTTTTTTTTTTTTTTTTTTTTTTTTTTTGGGTTTATGCATGTTTATGGTTGTAGTTGTTTTTATTAATATGTAAGTATATATGTTTATATATTATTATGTATTAATATGTAATACAATAAACAATTAAATAAATAAATAAAGCAAAAGAAAATAAAACAAAACAAAATAAAATAAAATAAAATAAAACAAAATAAAATAAAATAAAATAAAATAAAACAAAATAAAAGAAAACAAAAAAGTAAAACAAAGAAAAAAAAAACAAAACAAAGAAGAAGAAAACAAACCAAAACAAAAGCAAACCCAAACAAAACAAAGTAAAACAAAACTAAAACAAAATAAAATAAATAAACCAAAATAATAAAAAACCAAGACAAAACAAAAACAAAAAGAAACAAAAAAAAAACAAAATAAAACAAAACAAAAACAAAAACAAAAAGCCAAAAACAAAAAGCCAAAAACAAAAACAAACAGAAAACAAAACCAAAACCAAAACCAAAACAGAAAAAACAAAACCAAAACAAAAACAAAACCCCAAAAAAAAAAAAAAAAAAAAAAA
>NW_013574816.1:1733-2810 GCF_000499745.2 Eimeria mitis | reverse complement strand
GTCTCCACTGGCGGCACCGTCTCTACGTTCAACCAGAAAACCAAACGTATATCAGTTGCAGATAAGGAACCATGATCTTCAGGCTTTACATTTAGTTACCAAAAATGCCAGACCATCGTCATCCACAATGGACGTTCGTTTCGACCAACAAAACCAACCTACGCCCTGCTGGGGAAAGCGCCATGATTTAGGAATCGTGAGTATAAATACGAAATTTCACACAAAAAGCACGTTTAGTATGTGGCGGTGCACTGTGCAGCTTACTTAGCCTCCGTGCGGGACGTTGCAACAGGTGTGAGACCGAATGCGCAAGAGGTGCAGTGTTGTGTTCAACATCCAATATGTGCTGACACACAAGGCAAAACCCTGACTTAGTCAATTACAGAAGGTACGCGTTCGGTGCACAACTCACAAAAGTCCTTGCGCAAAAAGACGGGGTCGCGAACTTTTCAGGTTCCGTCTGTCAACATTATCTTTGACCACTCGAGAATAGAGGTGCTTACGCTCAATACCAACTCACAGCCACAGCAGGCAAAACTCTGCAGGCAAACCTTTGTGGGTTGCATTTGCCGCACAGCCGTCTGGCCTTGTTAAACGCATGTACGCATTTCTAGCGCTGAAACGTGCGGCGACGCTGTTCTACAAAACGACGCTCCCCTCTCACACCAAATCCAAGAAAGCGACATGGCACAAGAGTTGAAACACTCCTTCCCTCTAGCGCGAGCACGTGCAGACACAACGCTGGTGCACGCAACTAGGCCCAATCGCCGCACTAAACGCTTCACAAGTGAATGGCGCAGAAACTGGAACACTTTACGTCTTCTCTTTACACCGCAAGTAAGGGACGCTACTTACACCCGCTATCGCACACTTCCTCAAATNCCTCCGCCACCGTTCCATGTACCTACCAGTGCAGCAAGTGTCACTTTGCCCTACATGCACCCTTCTCCTGCCTAACCATCTAGGACGGCGAAAACAACCCACCGGCTGGCTCTACAATAACAATTCTTACCAACTAACAAACACACGTCAATACACGCGTTACCAACTCACACTCGTCACCGGCGAAGAACGGCC
>NW_013574816.1:1286-1649 GCF_000499745.2 Eimeria mitis | reverse complement strand
AAACTTTACTTCTTGTCTTTACACCGCAAGTAAAGGACGCTACTTACACCCGCTATCGCACACTTCCTCAGGTGCCACCGCCACTCGCTCCAAATCCTCCGCCACTGTTCCATGTACCTACCAGTGCAGCAAGTGTCACTTTGCCCTACATGCACCCTTCTCCTGTCTAACCATCTCGGACGGCGAAAACAACCCACGGGCTGGCTCTACAATAACAATTCCTTCAAACTAACAAACACACGTCAATACACGCGTTACCAACTCACACCCGTTGCCGGAAAAGTTTCGTATCTAAAACGGCCGTCGCACTGGGCTTCAAACGCCGACGGGACTCGCTCTAAATGCTTCGCAGCTATTCATATG
>NW_013574816.1:672-1186 GCF_000499745.2 Eimeria mitis | reverse complement strand
TGCACGCAACTAGGCTCAGTCGCCGCGCTAAACGCTTCACCGGTGAATGGCGCAGAAACTGGAACACTTTACTTCTTGTCTTTACACCGCAAGTAAAGAACGCTGCTTACACCCGCTTTCGCACACTTCCTCAAGTGCCACCGCCACTCACTCCAAATCCTCCGCCACCGTTCCATGTACCTACCAGTGCAGCAAGTGTCACTTTGCCCTGCATGCACCCTCCTCCTGTCTAACCATCTAGGACGGCGAAGAAAACTCACGGGCTGGCTCTACAATAACCATTCTTACCAGCTAACAAACACACGTCAATACAAGCGTTACCAACTCACACTCGTCACCGGCGAAGAACCGCGCAATGAATTTTCGACGCCGCAGTCCTTGCTGTTGTTTGAACTAGACAGGCACCCCTAGCGCGAGCACGTGCCGACACAGCGCTGGTGCACGCAACTAGGCTCAGTCGCCGCACTAAACGCTTCACCGGTGAATGGCGCAGAAACTGGAACACTTTGCTTCA
>NW_013574816.1:0-569 GCF_000499745.2 Eimeria mitis | reverse complement strand
ATAACCATTCCTTCCAACTAACAAACACACGTCAATACACGCGTTACCAACTCACACCCGTTGCCGGCAAAGTTTCGTATCTAAAACCGCGGTCGCACTGGGCTTCAAACACCGACGGGACTCGCTCTAAATGCTTAGCAGCTATTCATATACTTAGCAGTGGAACGATCGCCGCCTGGGCTCATGGGCACTACTAGCCGGCCTGAGCGGGTGTCGAAGGCAACCAACACACCCGCAGGGTCTGCAAGAACCGGTCCTGACCGCGAGCAAAGCAGGTGCATAAACACGGTGCCAGCTGACGCCCGCAAGCGGCGATGCGCTATGGGACGACTTCCCGATACCACCGTCTCTGCTGTTGTTGGAACCAGATATGCACCCCTAGCAAAGGCAAGTGTATCAATGCAGTTTTACGCAACCACTGTCGTCAAGCAGTCAGCAAGCAGACAGAAATCTATAGCAGCACATGGCGCCGAAACTGAAACACTGTCCTTCTTCTGTTCACAGCTGCCACTGTGTACGCTACCTAGAACCTCCACCAGCGCTACCCATCAAACGCCACCACCACTCTC
>NW_013574815.1:1825-2901 GCF_000499745.2 Eimeria mitis | reverse complement strand
TGATGTAAGTAGGGTTTAGGGTTTAGGGTTTAGGGTTTAGGGTTTAGGGTTTGAGGGGTAGTTGTGGCTCGGACGTGAAAAACTGGGTCTGTAACACTTTCTCGCAGGGTTTAGGGTTTAGGGTTTAGGGTTTAGGGTTTAGGTGTTTCAGTGCGAATATATCCTCAGGGAGTCTTTATCTTTGCAGCAACCAGGATTTAGGGTTTAGGGTTTAGGGTTTAGGGTTTAGGGTTTGTGTGGTTGCAGGAGGGTTTGGGGGGAGCGCTGATGCTGCACCTGGTGAATGCCGTATCAGGCGAAATAGCGCATCAGCAGGTGCTGCCTGCGGGGGCCTCAAAACCTCTCCTTGTTGCAGTGCGTTCGAGGGTTTAGGGTTTAGGGTTTAGGGTTTAGGGTTTAGGGTTTAGGGTTTAGGGTTTGGGGTTTTGTAGGTTGCGAGGGTTTAGCTCGGGGGCTGTTTGTACTCCTTCGCAAGGGTTTGACGACGTACGCATCTGCTCCACTGGCCGAGGGTTTACGCAGGGTTTAGGGTTTAGGGTTTAGGGTTTAGGGTTTAGGGTTTAGGGTTTGTGGTTTCAGGTGTGCGAGGACTCGGTGTATGTACACTTTTGGAATATCTTTGCGGCGCGGTTTGAGCTGTTGGTGGTTGCGCTGACAGAGGACAGACCAGACCCAGGTAAACCCTAAACCCTAAACCCTAAACCCTAAACCCTAAACCCTAGCTGGATGAAGATGCATGATATATATATATTCGTAGCATTGAGGGTTTGGTGTATTTCTAGGGTTTAGAACATTGATATTCCTTGAGTGTTTCCCGTTTCCCCTCTAGGGTTTAGGGTTTAGGGTTTAGGGTTTAGGGTTTAGGGTTTGCGTGTAGGTCCCCTGGGTTTGATATTTCCCTCAGCCCGGCGAAACCCTCATAAATCAGGGTTTGGGTTGGGGCGGCCTGCAGCAGAGTCGAGGGTTTTTGTTTTTTCTTCGGGTGTATCTGCAGCTGCTCTCACAGCAACCACCCAGGGAATAACACCGAGGGCTTTGATACTTGTATGCTTATGAATTAGGGTTTAGGGTTTAGG
>NW_013574815.1:0-146 GCF_000499745.2 Eimeria mitis | reverse complement strand
TATTTATTTTATTTAATTATATTTTGTTGTTTTTGTTTGGGGTTTCGATACTCTCTCCTCTACCTTTCGTGTTTATTTTTTATTTATTTTATTTACTTTATTATATTTATTTTTTTTATTTTATTTATTTTATTATATTTATTTAT
>NW_013574814.1:2628-2902 GCF_000499745.2 Eimeria mitis | reverse complement strand
GCAGCAGCAGCAGCAGCAGCAGCAGCAGCAGCAGCAGCAGCAGCAGCAGCAGCAGCAATAGCAGCAGCAGGAAAAACATATATATCTCTGGTTATGCTGTCTCTGTACCGGGGGATGTATTATCACGCTTGGTTTCAGGGGATAAAGTCGATAGAAGGGTTTAGGGTTTAGGGTTTAGGGTTTAGGGTTTGGGGTTTAGGTTTTAGGGTTTAGGGTTTGTGGGGGTTAGGGGCTCTTTTTGCTGGCGGTTGATGCCGTTCATTGACTCCAACTC
>NW_013574814.1:1474-1927 GCF_000499745.2 Eimeria mitis | reverse complement strand
AAAAAAAAAAAAAAAAAAAAAAAAAAAAAAAAAAAAAAAAAAAAAAACAAATAAATAAATAAATATGTTTGTGTCTCGCTGTCTCACCCTGCAGACAGAAGAATTTGTTGATGAGTTTCTTGACGGCTTCTTTCTCTCAAGGATTGGTACCCAAACCCTAAACCCTAAACCCTAAACCCTAAACCCTAAACCCTAACCCGTAAACCCTAAACCCTAAACCCTAAAATTTTTAATCGTGGAAAGGTATTTATAAGGAGCCTTCTAGGGTAATGTACACAACGACTGTTTGTTTGTTCTTTAGGGGGTTATATATCTCATTCAGGGTTTAGGGTTTAGGGTTTAGGGTTTAGGGTTTGTGCTGCTTTTGTTTGCTTTTGTCTCCTCAGGGACAGAAATGCTCACCAGCAGCTACTTGACCCCCAACGGAGTTGTTGACATGGGTAAAACAACTTT
>NW_013574814.1:423-1374 GCF_000499745.2 Eimeria mitis | reverse complement strand
TTAGGGTTTAGGGTTTAGGGTTTAGGGTTTGGGGTTTAGGGTTTAGGGTTTAGGGTTTAGGGTTTGTGTGCTGTGGTTGCGCCCCGCTGCAGCATGCGACCCTTTCCAGGTGACGAAGAGAGCAGCTGAAGGTGAGCCTAGGGTTTAGGGTTTAGGGTTTAGGGTTTAGGGTTTGGGGTTTAGGGTTTAGGGTTTAGGGTTTAGGGTTATTGTGTGGCTGCTAGCAGACGTTTTCTTTAAGCCCTAAACCCTAAACCCTAAACCCTAAACCCTAAACCCCTTCGCGATTGCAATGCCTTTCTACTTCTCTCAGGCTTCACCTCCGTTGCCTTCTCCTCTCTAGGGTTTAGGGTTTAGGGTTTAGGGTTTAGGGTTTAGGGTTTAGGGTTTGTGTTTGTATTCAGATACTGAACGGCTCTGCCACTCACACTATGGGCGCTGCCCCCAAATTAAAGTAAAAACAATTTATTTTTTTATTTTATTTTTTATTTATTTTATTTTATTTTTTATTATTTATTTATTTATTTATTTATTTTATTATTTCTTTGTAGTATTTATTATTTTTATTTTATTTTATTATTTATTTTTATTATTTTTTTTATTTTTTTTATTTTTTTATTTATTTTTTTTATCCTCTCGTCTTTGTCTCCTTTCTCTTCTTTGTCTCCTTTCTCTCCTCTCTTCTTTCTCTTCTTTTTTTTTTCTTTTTTTCTCTGTCTCTTCTTTCCCTCTTTTATTTCTTCTGCTGCGTGACTGTGAACCCCAGGATAAACCGCTGCTGGCAGAGGGTTGTAGTGGTTGTGGGGTTTAGGGTTTAGGGTTTAGGGGATGCGGCATAGGGAGGGATTTACTCGAGGGTTTAGGGTTTAGGGTTTAGGGTTTTAATATTGGGGGTTTAGGGTTTCATGCTTGGGGTATACTCTCTAGGGTTTAGGGCTAATGTCTCGTCTT
>NW_013574814.1:0-256 GCF_000499745.2 Eimeria mitis | reverse complement strand
TTTTTTTTTTTTTTTTTTTATTTTTATTTTTTTTTTCTTCTCTTTATCTCTGTCTCTCTGTCTCTTTCTCTGTCTCTCTCTCTCTGTCTCCTTCTCCTTCTCTCTTTCTCTCTCTCTATCTCTCTCTTTTTCCTTTTTTTTTCTTTTTTTTTATTTATATATCTGTCTGTCTGTATATACACAGAGAGAGATGCTCTTTATACACCCTCCTCCTCCCCCCCAAACCCACACATGTATATATATATATATATATATA
>NW_013574813.1:1422-2722 GCF_000499745.2 Eimeria mitis | reverse complement strand
GCAATACGACGTGTTTTGTGCCAGTGCTGCTCAACGAGTGGCTAAACCGCACCGCTGTAAGCGCAACAGATGTTGGAGTGGAGTGAGTGTCTCCAAAAATGCCTTACTATGATCGGTTCTTCTGAAACGAGTGGCGTTCTTCTGAAACGACTGCGCGTAACTTAGGCGCTTGGGCAAGTGGAGCTGGGACAGTCGTAACGATGTATACTACGAACACCCAAGTACCCGATTTGCAGAAGTAGGGGTGTTACGTTTCCATCGCCAATGCCGATGGCCGAGACTGGATTGCTCGTGGAGGTGCAGCCTTGTTGCGTCTAACGGCGGATATGTGCCGGATGCTCTGGGTTGCAGTAGCAGTGTATTCTGATTCCCCATTTGCCCCTGTCCCTGTTGAGTGGGTGGAAACCGCAAAGGCGCCCCCGCTGGTGTGCACGTGTTCGCGCCTGCGCATGGCTACACTGCGCAGCGATTCGTCGCGGACCGCACACGGTACAAGTTGTGCTGGTGATGAGGGCGGCTCTAGAGCTTGAAGCAGTGCACCTGCCGCACATCCTGTTCTGGACTGAATCGCAATCGAAGCATTGCAGTATGCTCGACTGCTCATAAGCAAGTGAGTGTCAATATGATGCCTGTGCGTGTATTAGGAGTGCCAGTGAAATTACGTACACTTGTGGCAATTCAGCCTGATGCTTTTGGGGAATGTGCGCAGGCCCCAGGCCCATCGATGAGTCTGTTGCGTGCTTCTTGTGCGCATTGTCGGTTTTCTCTTTGCATCACTAACCCAATGCAGATTACCAAATGAAAGCGATGACAACTCTATGTGGATCTGGACTCCCCTTGTACACGCATTTGCAGCATGTGAGTCTGCTGCTGAGAAGCAGGCGCCCACGCACATCTCAAAAACATTCTGTGTAGAGAGTCATAGCTATTCCGAGCCAGCTATTGCGGCTTTGTGGGAGTAGAGCTAAGCGCTAGCAAGAGGACACTTCGGTGTTTCACGACCCCCCCGAAACTATTTGGCCTGCGTCATGTGGGGCATCACACATTCAACGCTTGCTGTGAGCGACGAAATGGCCGAAAATGCAGCTGGCTGAGCCTGTTCCTCCATGCAGCACGCTTTTGAGGGTGCGACTTGACATTGCGTTGTGGGCAGAGCAGACGAGGACCACGCAGCTGAACTAATTGTTCGGAGGGTTGCGTAGCCTGCGGTCAACTTGGGGGAATGTCGTGCACCTGTTTGGAAAGGTAGTTTTAAACTTGCAGGAACTGATAGCCAAGTAACGGCCCTTTCCATTCGTTG
>NW_013574813.1:0-1254 GCF_000499745.2 Eimeria mitis | reverse complement strand
AGACAGCATCGCTCCAACAGGAAGGCTGTTATCTCACACTTATCTTCCACGGCTTCCAGGCTCCTCGCGCGTGTTTGGTGCAGACTGTACGATGCCCAAGTGGGATGCGTAGCATTAGTTGTCTTGAAACTGCACTAGGGTTAGGTTTATTGATAAAAGACGCCGTACTTACATCTTCCACGCTCGAAAAACCCCCCAATCAGGCATAGTTATCTGCTAATATTAGAGTGAACTGTACTGCGTGTGTACATTGGCAAGAGCTCAGACGACAGTGTCGAAGCGCGCAGCACAAACTGATGTTGCCTTGCCCAGCCATAGTTGGAACGGAAACGCAGTACTGCTATCTGTAATGTTTAACTTTACGGAAAGCAGTACCGCGTATTTGATCACTGTCGTTCTGGCGCATCGAACCATCTGCATGTTACTGTCGTGACGCCTTGTGCGGCTTTGGGCCATCTGCTTTTTAGCGAGTGCGTGTATGACTCTTGAAGGAAGAAATAAGATCGGTCACCGGGAACACCATGTCCTTTTGCCCGACTTCGCGCCGAGTCGAAGGTGGACGGACTGCTGCTTTGAAGAGAGTAGATGACTGGTAGTTTAGCTTGCCTGGGTGCCGCTAATGGCCAGGTCGAATGGAGCTGAGCTTCGGTCGACCTGGTATTTCGTAGGGTATCCGTGGAATATAGAAATGAGGGCTTTTTGGTTGTGTAGGCAGTTTTCTTCCTGCTACGTTGCTACAAGCACATGGAATGATATTCAGGTTTCAGCTACGCTATCCGCCAAACGGTGCGACAGGAAGGCGCCCTTTTCAAGGTCGGTTTCGGGCCGTCCTTAGTAAGGCTGCCGCGTCTGTGTTCATGCGTGTGTAGGAGTTTGGTCAGCGGATGGCGAGCGCAAGGAACCGACAAACGGCACAGCATAGTTTACTGCAGGGTCGCGAATGCCACGGATCCATTTTTCAGGTGCATGCCGGGAAATTATAGTTACTGGGAAGAGCAGGAACCCTTTTGGGGCATGGGATGCCCAAAAACCTGACGTGCCAATTCCCACATTCTGGACCAGAGCGTACGATGATGCATTGTCTTCTTTGCAGCACTATTGACGTGACCAGAGCTCCGCTCCTAGCAGGAAACCCGCAGACTCCGCGGCCGCAACGTCCGTGAAAATAAATGCATTGCATTAGCTTGAATAAGTAGGTGTGAAGGCCATACGGACGTTAGGCGTGCCCTTGGCGGTGAATCTGAGACAGGCGGA
>NW_013574812.1:15911-16487 GCF_000499745.2 Eimeria mitis | reverse complement strand
ATATATGTATATATATATATATATATTGCATTAAAAACAGTTTAGATTAAAAATATATCTTGTTAAATTGAATGTACAATAATACAAATTATTAACACATAAAATGAAGCACGAAGAGGTGCCTCATAAGATATGCTGGAACACGGGCAGCAACAAGATGCAGGGGGGAGCCAGGCACGATATGAAACACCGGCGAAATCTATGCTTCGTCAGCAGCTGCAGCAGTAACTGCAGCCGCAGCAGCAGCAGCAGCAATTCCAGCAATTGCAGCAGTAACTGCAGCAGCCAGCGAAGCAGCAAGTACAGCAGCAACTTCAGCAATAACTGCAGAACTAACTGCAGCAGTAGTTGAAACCGCAGCAGCCGCAGCAACTGAGGCAGCAAGAACAATAGCAAGTGCATCAGAGACTGCAAAAGTAATTGCAGCAACAACTGCAGCAGCAGCTGCAGCAGCAGCTGCAGCAGCAGCTGCAGCAGCGACGCAGCTGACAAGGCTACGCAGCATGGTATTCACATGAGAGTGGGCAGTGTATGAGAAGTAATAAAAGCAACAACTGCATCAACTCACCAATGCGT
>NW_013574812.1:11164-15770 GCF_000499745.2 Eimeria mitis | reverse complement strand
GCCGGGCCCCTGGCTGCCCGCGCTGCAGCTGCTGCTGTAGCTGCTGCCGAAACGTTTGAAACACATATTTTCCCGTTGCCTCATCGCGTACCTTGCTGCCCCCCCCGCTACGTGCCTCAGCAAAGGATTCAAATGCACCCAAAGCCGGATCCCCAGACGATCCCAACGCGTCACAAGACGATCCCTTCTCCGCACAAGACGATTCCAGCCCAGGGGCCCCTTGGCTCCTAACATCTTCGCGCATAAGCTGTGGGGGGCCCCCAAGGCCCTCTGGGGACCCCGAGGAGTTGGGGGCCCCCATCTCCTTGTGGCCTCTGTTACTAGGGAAGCATGCAAAGATGATTGATGTNGGGGGGCCCCCTGGTGACTACAGGCCGCTGAGGCCGTTGAGAAGGCAGCTGGGCCTTCTTTAGTTGTCCTTAGAGGACAAAATAGCCGTCAATTGCCATTCATAGGATAAATAAAAGGAGAATAAATGCGAAGGATAAAACTGCAACAATCGACGCCTCGGGGGTCTACGGGGCCTCTCCCCCTTGACCTTCTGTGGGGCGGCGTTCCGTCGACAACTGACAAGGGAAATATAAATTATTTTCAGTGATTTTCCCCCCTATTTTGACCAAACTTCAATTATATTTAATAAATATAATTCAGAAATGAGGCGGAAATTATACAGGCACGCAAGCCCCGCTGTGGGCCACGGCGCCCAGGCGAAACACGTTCTCGTACTAACCTCATCTTCCTTCAGAGTTAAGTTTACCGTCTGAAATATGTAAATTTTGCAAGGGTTCTATTGGTCCATTACACGAAATGCAATATGCAATAAGATCTTTAATAGTCATTTACACGAATAAATAACTATGCTCCTGGCCAGTGCTTGCTCGTCGAGACCTCATTAACTTGTATTGTGTCCTTGTATCGTGTCTTGCTTGTTTTGCGTGTTTATTGCTTTCATGTCTGTGTGACACATATTTATAAACCGAAATTTGGGGGTAAATGTTTCCTTTTATGTCTGGCTATTCATTAACTACATAATATGTTCCAGCTTGTGGTGTGTGACCACACACCTTGTGTAGGGTTCTTTAGCAACGGGCATGCTATTGCTGCTGCTGTTGCTTCTCTGTTTAAAGAGACAAGGCATGCCCTTGCAGCTATATGGTTACGGAGTGCACTTCTGCTTGCTTTTCTCTGTTTCTCTTTTGCACTTTGCTCCGTTTCTTGCACAAGTCTTGCTTGCGGGATTCCGCGAAAATTATACTGAATGCGGCCTTTGTTGAGCATTGGACTCTGGTAAAATTCTGTGTAATCAGCCATTCTACAAATTCAACCAAATTCCACAGTGGAATGAACAAAACCTCAACATTTACCTTTACAGGGATCAATGCGCGTTGCGCGACGCTCGGAAAACGAACTCTAAACACTAATACCGTCCACCCACTGCCAGATAGCTGGTGCTCGCTGCTTTTCCAGAAGCTGAGATATATTGAATTCGTTCTCAAACCATCTTGGAAACGAAAAAGTGTACAACGGTAGGGATGCGATATGAATCGAAAGTGTCCGAGATATTCCTGTAGTGCATGAATATATACAAAGTGCAGAGTGATGGCGCTCCGATCTAGTTGCTGTCACCGTTTGCCTCCAACTTCGCTTCGTTTTCCCTCCTTTTTCAAGATATATTTGTAAATACCTGCATGTGTATACATATCATACGGGATACTCTACAACCTTGCTGCTGTGGCCGTTCGCCTCCAGTTTGCCATCATTTTCAGCCCTCACTTCTAAGGCTATTACTCCTGTCCGGTTAGTCCGATGTTTCGTATTTGTGTTGCTATACACCTCTGCTTCCTATCTTTGGAGCGACGAGCAGCTAGAGCACCATAAGACTGAATACCTGTTCCTATTTTTTAGAGTCTGACACACCGGTAGTCTCGCCTATTCAGCTGCTGTTTACGCATGTTTCTCTAAGATTGGGGAGTACTGATGGACTCCCATACATGCAACGCGCGCTGGAGAGGAGAGAGAAAGTGCCGATATAGCAGCCGGCTTGCTTGCTGCGTGGCTGCAGCACGGGAACGATCACGTTTGTGGGTAACATAAGGGCAACATTGAGTGCAACCGCTGGATACATATATTATGCATAGTATTAAGAACTATCGCTTGTTATGATTTATTAACTGGCTCGACGATGCTGAAGGGCTCATCAAACTTGAACCGCTTGCTCTTCTTGTAACTGCGATGCCCAGAAGGCAACATCTCGGCCGCAAGTTCTTCAATCCGATTCACCAGCTTCTCCACGACAGCTAACACAGTAATAAATTTTTTATACTTAGAATACTGAAATGTATTTTTTGCGGTAAAGGACAAGACAAATTTTTATTAAAAGCAAGTTTTTTTCCATCGCCAGTGCAGGTGTCTGTGCATTTTGGAATTGCCGCAGACCCGATGATATACTTGTTTCGACGCACATCGATCAGAGTATCCAATAGTGAACACTGTCGCATTCGCCTTTTGCTCCTGAGAAGGCGGTTTTGGGGTATTCCTTGCGTGCATACGGGCGCAGTCCCTATTATCTTCATTGTTGTTTTTATGTCCATCAGTCGACTTGATGGCCATATTCATTTCCTTCGAAGCGCTTGACTCTGAACCAGATGGATAACGAGCTGTCCACTTGAGTGACTGTGTTAGACACACCTATGCACTTCGCGCAGTTCTCGTTTGTGTCTGCGTCGGTCACAAAGGTTGAGGGAGTATAGACAAGGGGCTGCGATTCTTCACAGTTATCTGGAGTGCCCTTTATTCTGCGAATCTGTTATTCAAGCCACTTAGTCCCATCACTTCTATGTTCGGTGGTGCTAAGAACGTCGGCATGTACCGTGGACCGCTGCGCAATTTTAGGCGGAAAAGCGAGGGGCAAACACATGATGCTAAGCTCACTCTAGCACCAAGGTAACCAGAAAATAATATGTTCATACCTCGGAGATGTACAGCCACCAGCCTAGGGAGCTTCAAGTAATTGCTCGACGAGCATCTGCTTGCTGGAGATGTGCCAGCTACGCAGTAATGACCGCCACGTGGTGGTCATTATGCGGAACGGGACTGCCTGGTATACTGCGCAAATCATTGAAATATTCCCTCAAATGCTTTATTTTACTGACAAAGCAACGTGCCGTTGCAGTGGCTGGATTGTGTAGTGGGGCTTGGTTGTATGCAGTGGTCCGAAGTCAGGCGTCGTCGTTGAACATCATCAGGGGAGGCATTGGGTTTGGTCGCCTATTGGCGAGTCTTTTCTCCGCTTAATTCCTTGATTTTTGAGGTTTTGGAATCTGTGTTANTTTGGTCGCCTATTGGCGAGTCTTTTCTCCGCTTAATTCCTTGATTTTTGAGGTTTTGGAATCTGTGTTAAACTTTTTTTTCCTGTTTGCTGACTGCTATCGTGGATTCCATGACTTAGGCAGCCCACGAGGCTATTTCGCCTCACGCGGGCCGGCAACCTCGGCAGGTACAAGCGGGTTGTTCATTTGTGTGTGCACCGATGGGTGGCGTAAAGATGAAATAAGAAGCACGTTTTGTGCTTCTTTTTTCTGTTGCTCTGATTAACACGCATATTCCCCCCCTTCTTTTTCAGCGAGAGGGGGGCCGACCACCGCCGTCGCTTGCCTAATCCAAGGCAACAGGCAACAGCGGCGGCGGAAAAGGGCAACCATTGTGTCTCAGGTGTATGTCCACAGAAGTGACATTTCTCTTGTACACATAATTAATTCAATTTTTACGGTGAGGGCAGGACAAATTAGCTAGGGTCACTCACAGGTGACCTCAGCTACCCCACATTGAACGGTCCAAAGGTCCGCACAACAGCGTAGCGCCCATTAACATTGGTAGAGTGGTTTAGCTATAAAATTTCCAGTAGATATTAATCCGGGCGCCTGTAACATAAGGCGAAGCAGACGTAATATTCATGTATGATGCGGACGCAGAAGTAACAAGGATGGCGCATCCCCCGTACCAACTGTTTACATCTGAAGGTCGGTCTGCCATATTCCTCCTTCTGAACGCTGTCTTCCCTTCTCGCTGTCTCAGCAGCTGATACGCAGAAGCGGATGGTGTGTGTCTCACGTCAAGCCAACTGCGCGTATTCGTTTTCTTGCGCGCTGCTGTGCCGCAGGTCCACATGGGGCAGCCGCAGGTCACTGTAGCGCTCGAGCCTCCCAAGGGGGTTGTNCTGCTGTGCCGCAGGTCCACATGGGGCAGCCGCAGGTCACTGTAGCGCTCGAGCCTCCCAAGGGGGTTGTGCAGTTGGGCCGCCGCTTCCACAATATTCTTTGCAAGGCAACAGCTGCACCCATGCAGCAGGAGGCGCCGAGTTTTCATCGCCAGAAGAGCAGAGAAGCGGTTCAAATGGCACCGAATATTTGCCCCCTGTCAGGTTCTTGGACCCTACAGAATGCTTGTGGAATGCTTTTCAGCGCCTGGGAAACCTCCAAATAGTCAATTGCATATCCGTTGTTTCTTCCCATCCCATAGAGTTGGAAATACTCAGAGAAGCAGCCGTACTTGTGGCCAAGAGAAATCAGACTTTGCGGTTGGTTATACGACTGACGGACGCCCAGGC
>NW_013574812.1:6629-11100 GCF_000499745.2 Eimeria mitis | reverse complement strand
TTTGGGGAACCCGGCGCAGTGCGAGCCAATTCAGTCTACGTGGATTCAGGAGTAAAAGTGCTGATACAGGGGTGCGCAGCAGCAGCTGCAACAGCAGCTGCAACAAGAGCAGCCCCAGCAGCAGGTGCTGCAACTCAGGCAGCAGCAATGCAGCACGTACCGAGCAGGCCCCTCTTGGCTTCCCTCTTCCGTGCAGCTGTAGAAAGCGAGCCCGCCTAAAGTTCACATTTCATGAACGACTTGGAGAGCCCGTAGTTGATGTGAAGTACGCCACCGTCAAAGAATCTCTCAGCTCATCCGGTTTCTCTTGGCAAGAGAAGCCAAGCCAAAAGCTGCAGCTCGATCTGAGGCTTCTAGAGGAATGCGATTGGATGAAAGCGATGGCCTGGGAACAGAAGCATCCGCTGAATTGTGAAGAGGGTTAGGAAACACAACGAAAAAGCATAGACACAATTTAGACTATAAACCAATTAGACAAAATGCAGCATAGGAGTACAGTCAAAGCACAACGTAGAACTATTACCTCAACCTATAAAACACTTGAACAAAACACAACACAGAAGTATAACGCTTTTCTAGGAAAAATGCAACACAAGTGTATAGTATGAGTTTATGATATGAAGCACTTAGAGGTACATTCATTTGTCGCGTACCCGTACCCTTGTTGTAGTTTTCATTTCGCTGTTAGTAACGAGCAGCCTTCCGTAAACTCTAATACCGGCATTTCTCTTTCTGCCTTTCTGGTGTTCCTTGCGTCAACTGGGTTAACCTCGATCCGCACTCCCGGGCCCTAACCGGTTCTACGAGCTTCTAATATTCAAGCTCTGGGCATAGGGGTTCCTGCTAAGTGTTATCTGCTTTATAACGCAGGGCCATTATGGCGCCTACGACTGATGCCATCAAAAGAAGATGTGCCTGCTGCTGATGAGAACAGCCAACCCCTCCCGACGGCCTCGCAAGTGAGTCGGGCTCTTGACAGAACCCGCACATCTTCAGTCGATTTCCAGAGCAGCCTAGGCGGACCAAAAAGCAGCAGCAGCACCAGCAGCAGCAGCGCCAGCAGCAGCAGCACCAGCAGCAGCAGCAAAAGCAGCAGCATCAGCAAAGGGAAGCGCTTTAGAACCCATATAATTGGCGTATTCCACCATTCGGCAATGGATGGAGTAAGCAGGAAAGAGTTCTGGGATGAGCTGCTAAGAGCTGTCATCGTCCTCAGTAATGCAAAGGTCTACGCGGAGTATGCGACGCGCGTCAAGGCTCTTACAGCAGCGACAGCAGTTGCTTCTCAACCCCTACCGATTTCTCGGCAGCAGAAACTCAACTTGCAGCAGCAGCAACAGCAGCAGTTGCAGCAGATGCAACAACATCCAGGAACAACTCCGTCTCCCTGTTTTTCCAGCGTGGCAACGCAGACGGCCTTCACAAGTCCGAGTTACCGCTGGCGGAGAGGCAGCAGCAACAGCAGCTCTTCAACAGCCTCTGCTGGCGCCCCGTACTTGCGTCGCAGCAGCGCAGTCAGCACGAGCACGGGCATCCTCCCCTTCGGGGAAATGGAGTACAGCGGTTGTCCTTATGAATCTCCATCCGCAAACACATGGTGTTACATCCGGCGTCTCTCTGCAGTGTCTGCATGTTCTGTAGACAGCGCGGCAGCATACCCTTCAGAGGACACAACGCGAGACAGGCAATGTCAAACCGATGACCCCGTCCTGTTTCTTCCTAAGACGGTGTTGCCCCCGGCGTTGAATGAAATGTTTCCGGTCACAGCCTACATAACCATGCTCAGACCACTGATGAGCCCCAGGCACAACCTCCATATAAAGCTTTACCTACTGGAGGGGGAGCTCCTCAAGGCCCTCCGCAACCCTTTCGCATGCTATTACCCCTCTAGACGCTTTAGAGCACGGGGCTTGGAATACCAGGCATACAGAGAAAAGGCAATAACACTTGGCGCTGCTAGGCCTGCTGCTGGGCAGCAAGTGTACAGCAGCGCTAGCGATTCTCCCAGGCAGCAGCAACAGGAGGCAGGAAAACCAGTTGCTGCTGCGCCACATGCAGACAAAGAAGAAGAACCTTCAGAAGATCCCGCGTTTACTGGGCTGGTGACACTGCGACTCTCTGAAGATCTCACATCAGGGCTTATTGCAGGTTGTAGGGAACGAAATATGACAATGAATGGTTTGGTTACAACTGCAGCGGCTGTTGCGCTCTCTCGCATGCTCTGGAGAAGAAATCAGGTGATGCAGCAGCACAACCTCCTCGCCGATCTCTCTCGTGTTGCTGCTGCCTCCAGTGCTGCTTCCTGCTGCTGGCCTCTGCGGCATCACTCGTTGTGGGCCTCTTGTCCACCGCAAAAACAAGGAGAGCAGCAGCTTCTTAAAACGTGCGGAGAGGATACACCGCAGGAAGGGACTTGCGTTCAGAGCACCGAACACGAAAGCCTAGCCACTACTCTGAACTCAACTTGTGCCAGCTCTGAGCAGGACTCCGCCAAGGCAGGAACTCCTAATACAACACAAACTCTGTCTCCTAGCAGCTGCGAGACGTACGCAAGCCACTTCAGCAAAGGGTCTGCTTATACGTGTCCTGCTTATCCTTCGGACCTCCTCGAGAGTCCAAGTGTTTCCCCTCTTGTCAGTGAAGAGATTCAGCGCTCCTCGTCGCTCCAAGAGCTGTTGCAAACGATGCAAACTGCAGCAAGTGATGCGGCGGAAGAAGAGAAAAAGGAAAAACAACAGAGGGCTTCTGCATGTGCGAAGAAAAGTACAACGAGCGGTGGCTGCGGTTGGTCGCTTTCTCACGTCTCCGGCATGCTGCAGCAGCTAGCAACACGTTCTCCTGTTTCAGGAGAGGGACCCCCCGGAAGTTTAGGTAGGCAGTTTGCAAGGCATAAGGGCCCCGTCTACATCTACACGCTGCAAGCTATCAGCGGCAGACGGTGGCTAGACAAGTGGGTTGAGGAGCAGCAGAAGAACCCTGGGCTAGNCTGCAAGCTATCAGCGGCAGACGGTGGCTAGACAAGTGGGTTGAGGAGCAGCAGAAGAACCCTGGGCTAGGAATGACAGGCCGAAAAAGGATTGCCAGTGATGGGGAGCGGTTTGATGAATTTTTATTTCAACATTTTACTCTCAGTATGAGGAGTCAGAGATGTTCTCGGACTCTTGCTGCAATGGCAGCAGCTTCAGTCGCCCTTAGTGCCTCTCCAAGCCCTCCTTCTCCTCTCCTGCAGATCCCGTCTGCAAGGCATCCACCAGCATCTGCGGGCTTGTGGGGAAGCCGGAGTGGAAGCAGCTGCAGCAGAAGCAGCAGCGGCAGCGGCGGCAGCGGGGCAAGACGCCTCACTAAACAGGGAAGGCACTGGGGTTCACACGAACCCGGTGATGCTGACAGTCACCATGGAAACAACGCATTCTTCAGCAAGCATGAGCAACAACAACGCGCTGCTGCTGCTGTTGCCGCGGCTGCTGAGATAGAAACGCAAGTGAATACTGTGGGGGGGTCGCTGCATAGACGCAGGAAGTGTCAGAGTCCGGGAGAATCTNCAGCGATATCTGCTTAAAGGGCAGCAAGGGATTTGTGGAGGTAACAGGACAAAGCTCCCTCTCAACGTCTAGCAGCTTGCACTGTACGTTTACCAGCACGTTAAGTGCAGAGTCTTTAGAAGACAGCGCAGAGAAAGCATCGGTATGCATATCGAAAAGAAACACTACCAGCACCAGCTGCTCCCGACGACTGCACACCCACACGCGTACTGTCAGCAGTCGCATTTCTCGTGGTTTGAAGATGATAACGCAGTGGCTTTGGGGAACGCGCAAGTACAGCAGCAGCAGCAACGAGAAGAAACCTGAAAAGCAGCAGCAGCAGACTCTAGAGCAGCAGCACAGTCTAGAACAGCAGCTGCCCCCATTTGGACTTGGATCGTATGCGTTGTTGATGCCGCTGAAGCTCCGCGTGCCTGAAGAGTGCAACCAGGATGCTGCAGCGATATGGTGTCTTGGCAAAGCATGCACGGAGACAGTGCACAAGTTTGTGTCCTTGCCTAATCCTTCTCTCGCTACCTTTGATTTCCAACTCATTTCCTCCTTTGCTGAAGAGATACAGGGGCAGCTGAAATGCTTGCACCATGTAAGAGGTGATTCTTTCACTCGACCATCTGCTTTTCTCATTTCAAATGGAGGAGTTTGGGATGCACGTTCCCTCAGTACATTTGCAGCAAAAATACACCAGCAACTTCGAGCTGTGCCCGAAAGGCACCGGCGATTGCTGCAGCGTGTGCTGCAGCATCAGATGTTTTTGCAACAAAGAGCGTCCAAGAGACCGACGCTCCCACCTCTGCCGTCACAGCACCCAGGTGGATCAGCAGCAGCAGCAGCAGATGCTGTTCTTAAGGGCAAATGCCAGTGGGGAGGTGTCAGAAGGCCTGTCCGCAGCAGCAAGTGTTCTGGAAGAACCAGTGGTCAACCAGCATCAG
>NW_013574812.1:5985-6567 GCF_000499745.2 Eimeria mitis | reverse complement strand
TAGAGGGGTTAGTGGACTCTCTACAGCCATTTGATCTCTCTGTTGACTCCAGCTGGTCTATTGTGTCTCAACACAAAACGGGATTAAACTATTTCGCACACAACTGCGTGACCATCAACGGAAGGATGAACTGGTCGCTGCAGTATCACTCTAATCTCACCTCACGGGAGATAGCTGCGCTGTATGCCGCAAGTATCCTGGAAGTCCTGCAGGAAGCACATGCCTTACATGTTCAAGAGAAGGCAATGCGTCAAGAACACCAAATAAGCGAAACGCGCAACTCGGCTGCAGAGACAACCACCAAAGGAACAAAGGCGACACACGCAGCCGCACTGGGACGGTAGTATATGGTCTCCGTGAAAATACGCTCCGTGCATTTTCACTATATACATATATATATGCATTTATCTATGTAAATCTATAGATATACATGTATATATACAGGGAACATTGAAACCTTTATCCGGCATTTCCGCGTCTCTTTATATCTCTTGTACTTAACACAGCATTCAGTTGTGTGGCCAGCGGCGCGTGTGACTCCTTTAACAAGGGACAGACAGAGAAGACGGCAGCAGAACAGGT
>NW_013574812.1:5280-5885 GCF_000499745.2 Eimeria mitis | reverse complement strand
GTTATATCTCCTGTACTTAACACAGCATTCTGTTGTGTGGCCAGCGGCGCGTGTGACTCCTTTAACAAGGGACAGACAGAGAAGACGGCAGCAGAACAGGTGCACCCCTGGCGGTGGTGCAAAGGGCAGCAGAACAGGTCCGCCCCTAGTCACAGGTGAACTGGTTTCGAGTTGATAGAAAAGATGGCTCATAGTTTTAAGAAGTGAACTTGCGCTGCACGTGCGCTTCCTGCCGTCATCAGTTTGCCAGGATTTGGGGCTTAAACGGCCTCGAGACTGTCGTTTTCCCGTGAACATTCAAGTAGGAATGCAGCTATAAGAAAATGAAAACTCCACGAAAGCGATCATGCACAATAGTTTAACAGGGTAGCTAAAAAAGATCGCTGATGCTCATTCCCCAATAGTTTCTAGACTTGAAGAGGCAGACGAAACTTGTATCAGAAGCACGGAGAAACAGGTTGCTGTGTGCAGCAAGAGCACCCGCACGTGTGGTGAAAAGTGGCAGACACGGTATTCCCCAATGGCCAAAGCAGCCAAATAGTATATATATATATATATATATATATATATATATATATATATATATATATATATATATATATATA
>NW_013574812.1:4745-5180 GCF_000499745.2 Eimeria mitis | reverse complement strand
AAGGGAAACAGGTTGCTGTTTGCAGCAAGAACACCCGCACGCTTGGTGAAAAGTAGCAGACACGGTATCACCCAATGGCCAAAGCAGCCAAATAGTATATAAAATAAGGCACGGAATATCTAAGTGGAGATTTTCCAGATTACAGCGGATGGTGTCGCGTGATGCCTGCATTCTAGTCTCTAGCACTTATCACTATATAGGAGAGCGTTGCACGCAAGTACGGCAGTGAAAATGCATACGAGTAGCACCGTTTGAAAGAAAGGACTTAACCCTCACCTAGGTACTGCAATTAAACACCCCTTGAGATGTCACAATATAGACGGTTCTGAAATCCTCAGAGTCCCTCGCTGGATGTGGAGCTGCAGTGACTCTGCACCGGGCTAACTATTACAATAATTTGCTCCCAAAACAGTTGAAACAACAGCGCCGTGAAGA
>NW_013574812.1:2782-4645 GCF_000499745.2 Eimeria mitis | reverse complement strand
AATTTAGATTTACTAAAAATATAAAAATTAAAGGTATAAATTTTAATAAAGAATTCAAGGATCAGAGCTCCTGAAATGCGGTGGAGCATGTGGGTTAATTCGATGTAATGATACGTAATCCAGAGGAACTTAGTTCAAGTCTAATTAAAACTGACAGTAAATATATAGGGCACGGACTATCTAAGTGGAGATTTTCCAGATTACAGCGGATGGGGTCGCGTTATGTCTGCCTTCTAGTCTCTAGCATTCATCACTATATAGGAGAGCGTTGCACGCAAGTACGGCAGTGGAAATGCGTACGAGTAGCGCCGTTTGAAAGAAAGGAGTGAACCCTCACCTAGGTATTGCAATTAAACACCCCTTGAGATGTCACAATATAGACGGTTCTGAAATCCTCTGAGTCACTCGCTGGCTGTGGATCTGCAATGACTCTGCACCGGGCTAACTATTACAATAATTTGCTCCCAAAACAGTTGAAACAACAGCGCCGTGAAGATGCAACTACGCCGACAGCGCGGAAACCGCTGCAGATGTATTGCATGATAGTATAGAATTCGTAATAAGGACAGCCCGAGCGGGAGTTCCAAATTGGACAAAAAATATTCTTAAAATGCATGGTGCTATAATTCCGAGGTTTAGTAATTTCAAGCTTAGTGAACTACTCCTTTCAGAAGCTCGTCCTTGCTTGCCTCACTAGCAAAGCCGTGCCTTCGTTTGATTTAAAGATCCTTTTCGCACTGGTCGACACAATACAAAAGAAGGCTCACTGGCTATTACAATTAGAGCAAATACTTCGGAATGGTCTTCGCAGGGGCCCCCTCTAAGGGCCCTCCCGCCCCACAGCAGCCGCTACTGCCACCACCTGTCACAGTTTGCAGCAGTCCCAAAATCTCCTTTTTGGGCTGGTTTTAGGTCTTTATTGAAAGTTTGCAATACTATTCATTCTTTATTTTTAATTTGAATTGGGGATGAAAGATGGTAGCATTTATGGTGAATTTCGCCTCTGTTTCCAGCGCGGTCCGCCGCTGATGGACCACCCCCCCCTATCGTGTCGTCAGCGGCACAGCGAGAAATGTATCGTTCATTTGTTGCAAATTTAGTGTTTTTTTGATTGATAGCCTCAACACAAGGTATCTAGACACCGCGCGCCCACAGCGCCAGACCCCGAATCATTTAGGTTCAACCAGCCTCCGCCCGCTTTCGTGTGAGCCAATGGTCCCTTCCCCACTTCACATGCCCGTCATTCTAGTGCGCGCGGATATTCGTATTACCGGGACTTCATGCATGCGACAGGGAAAAATACAAAGATAAAAACAGGGGCAGCTCACTACAAAATTCAGCAATGAACTTGAACCACCATGCAGTCACTGCAGCCCTGGTGGCTCTCTTATTCACTTGTTTGGGGCCTGTTCTGGCTAAGCCAGATGCAAAACACAAACATGCAGATCCACCACCCGCGAAGAAGTGTCCACATCCCTATGTGATGGATGCGACAGGGGTAAGCTGACGCACGTCAAGCTCGACCTGCAAATCTGTGTATGTATATATGTGTGCATAAATATGCGTATGATACGGATATATATACATATATATATATATATATTATTATACATGTATCTAGTATTGATAGCGAGTGTCCCTGATGTATCCTGTTGGCGCCAACCGTTGAATGCAGTATTCAGTTTGTCAAATTATCAGCTTGCTCGTTGTTAAGCTTGTGCGGCTATTTTGTTGAATTGTCTTTACCGCAGACACAGTGCATTATGACGCATTCAATGAAGCCCCTGGCGGTTTGTCCCAACGGAGTGCTTCGTGACGGCCGGTGTTTGGTTTTTGCGTTGCCCGCTTCCACTTACTGCCCAG
>NW_013574812.1:0-2682 GCF_000499745.2 Eimeria mitis | reverse complement strand
GTCCCTGATGTATCCTGTTGGCGCCAACCGTTGAATGCAGTCTTCAGTTTGTCAAATTATCGGCTTGCTCGTTGTTAATCTTGTGCGGTTATTTTGTTGAATTGTCTTTACTGCAGACACAGTGCATTATGACGCATTCAATGAAGCCCCTGGCGGTCTGTCCCAACGGAGTGCTTCGTGACGGCCGGTGTTTGGTTTTTGCGTTGCCCGCTTCCACTTACTGCCCAGGAGGATTCATAGAATATCGCGTCGACGGCATGAAGGAGTGCGTGGCAACAAGAGCAGCTCGAATGAAGATGGCTTGCTGGGGCCCTCATGAGAAACTCGAAGGCGATATGTGCGTTGAGGTACGTCCACCAGTCAGAAATATTGACTTCCCTTCACATAAAGTTTGCATACCTTGAAAAATGCAGCAAAGCAAGCTTTAAGTAGACTCCAAGATTTCCAACGACCCTAAACACTGAACCATAGTCATTAAGCCCCAATGCGCCGCTACAGATGTATTGTGCTGTTCCCTTCGTAGCGTAAGATTTCTCCTCTCATCCTGGAATGTTTAAAAGGAAGCCTCAACGAAGACAATATGTGCGAGCACATCACTGCCATTCCGCCAAGGCCGGTTTGCAGTCCCGGTTTCTATGAGTCGGATGGGCTTTGCATCCAACGTCGAGAAGCGCCGTGTGATCTGTCGCCTGATGATGGCGTCAGCTCGCCCTGGGAAGGTAAGGAAGTTAGCAAGGGGTCCGTGGCTTCCACCACTAAGTTCGTTCATGATAAAAAACATGAAAAATTCCATAGTTCTCACTCCAAGATGATACCGGACAGTGGCGAAATTCTGCCTCCAGATTTGGATGAACTCGAAGCGAAGTCAAATCGGTGGGAAGCGCTCCGTCAGGGTTTCGCTCAAAAGCTCATGATTTCTGGTGATGAGACGCCAGAAATGCTTTATCCGCATGCAGATGAAGTGCCTAAAGGCACTCAGGAAATATTTTCTGATGGAGAAATGGGACTAACGTTCGACTACGAGCTAAATGAACCACCATTGTCTACCTCGTATGGAAAAGCTGAAGGTCTCCCATTCGACTATCAATGGCAACACGCCACAGATAGTACAGAAATTGAGCCGAATGAACTTTCACCAGAAATNCATTCGACTATCAATGGCAACACGCCACAGATAGTACAGAAATTGAGCCGAATGAACTTTCACCAGAAATACTTCCTGAGTTTTTCCGCCGACGCAGACTCGAGGCTGCTGAGCAACTGCCTGATAAATTCGCTCGTGCCGCGCAAGAGAATGCCAGGGACGATATAAAAGTCCTTCTTCAGGAGCTTTTCAGTGTAGATGCAAAACACTCTGCAGCGCATGTAACTGCTGAGAGAGGAACAGAATACTCTGGAGAGGCATCAACGCGTTTTCACCTTGGATTGCCGTTGGCGAACTCGCTCGGGCATCCTTGCCTCAGACCATCCCCCGTCATGCCATTGGTGAATCAGCAGCTGCTGTACCCGCAAAACATGTTGGCAGCCCCAGTTGCCCCTACCTTGAAGCCTTATGGGAGTCATGCAGGCTGGCATGATAACCGATTTGCTAGCCAGGTGGGCAATGGGATAGGGCCATTTGCGCGCCAACAGGGGAAATCCAAATCCGCGAGTTCGGTGAGCTCTCCAGAGCAGTATATCCCGGTTTTGCAAATGCAGTCGTCTTCACAAAGTAAGCAAAATGCCAACGGAGTGACAGACGATCCGATTTCAACTCAACAGCTGAACACTGCAGCTCATTCTGTGGCTAAGAGCACAGTTCCGGGTGAGTATGGTTTACTCGGCAGTGCAACAACAGCCACCACCAAAACAACACCTGTGAACTTGGAGGGGAGGAAACCTCGCTGGTTGCAGGACGGCCGCCAGTTCTTCATCAATGGCCCAACGGAGAGCCTTGTAACATCTGGCAGCACTCTTGAGGTGGTGCGCTCACGAAATGAAGGATCCGCAAAGACAAACGGAGTGATGCTCGGTCGACATAGAAGACGCCTTGAAGGACTGGATTTCATTCCAGGTTGTTGGGAAGTAAGTTTATGAGTTTGTCAGGTAAAGTATCTCATGATAAATTTTCCGGAAATCAAACTTTGAGCAAATGTTCACGGAGTGCTAAGATCGGCATCGCGTTCTTTCGGTTTCTGCTGCTGCTGTAGGAGGAAGTACAAACACCAATTGACTGGACATGCGATCCGCCTTACGCCTTAGACCGCGAGCAGTTTGTCTGCATCAGAGTTGAGTTTACGGGTCCCAACATTGTCTGCGATGGGAAGCCACAGGGTGACTTGTGTGTGCACGAGGTAAGTTATTTCAGCTATGTTTTTGTGTAGGTTTCATCACTTCACCTGCTGACGCAGCGAGAGCCGCTCCCATCAAAACCGGAACATTCTTCAAGCTGGGTTTCTAGAAGTCATCCTTGAGACCTTCTTGAAAAATGCCATCCTTCGGGATTCACTATTTCGCGATGCTTGCTACGAATATGGATTTATATAATACGTAGGCTGTACCTTCTTCACTGGGTTGTTGTGTCGGGATGTCTGGTCTTTCAGGTGCAGAAGCCTCCTCAGTGGTATTGTCCACTTGATCCACCACCGTCAAGCAAGGAAAAGAAAGATAAACATGCAAAAGATCAGTTACAGAAGAAGGGGA
>NW_013574811.1:1930-2812 GCF_000499745.2 Eimeria mitis | reverse complement strand
AAAAAAAAAAAAAAGAAAAAAAAGAAAAAAATATAAATGAATAAGTTTTATCCATATTCAATAGTATTAATTAATTTATCCCTTAATAATATTTATTTTATTTAATTTATTTATTAATCTATAATATATATTTATTTATTTTTATTTATTTTTTTTTCTTTTTTTTTATAAATATATTTCAGCTCACCAACGATCGCAATACAAAAAGATTCTGTTAAAGAAGCATTCAAAAATATTTGGCCCCGCTGCAGAAACGAGCAGGCTTGGCCGTGGGGTATAGCGCCTGCAGCAGCAGCAGCAGCAGCAGCAGCAGCAGAAGCAGCAGCAGCAGCAGGAGCAGCAGGAGCAGCAGGAGCAGCAGCAGGAGAAGGAGCAGCAGCAGAAGCAGCAGCAGCAGCAGCACAAGAGGCATGAGAAATAAATAAATAAATAAATAAAGAAGAAAGAACGACATAAATATATAAATTAATAAAAATAAATAAAAAGAAAAAAAAACAAAAAGTAAAGACATACAACAAAGAAGAGTAATCATAAAAAAGCTGAAATTTCACCAAAAAGAAGAAAACACAAAAAAAAATAAAATTAAAAATAAAAATAAAAAAGAATACTAAACCCTAAACCCTAAACCCTAATAGCAACAACAATATAGAAGAAATACAATAAAAATAAAACAAAATAAAAAAAGAAAAAAAAAGAAAGAAAAAGAAAGAAAACAACAGCAAAAAGAAAAAAACTAAAACCATGAAACCACCACTAAAACGCCAATAAAAATACGCAAAAAAAAACAACAAATAAAGAACAAACAAAACAAAATAAAACAAAATAAAACGAAAAGAATAAAAAGAAATAAATAAAACAAATAAAACAAAATAAAATAAAAAT
>NW_013574811.1:1405-1852 GCF_000499745.2 Eimeria mitis | reverse complement strand
CCCCTAAAAAAAAAAAAAAAAAAAAAAAAATATTTTATTATAAAAATATTTATAAATTATAATTATTTTATTTGTTATTATATAAATAAATTTAATATTTAGTTTTTTTGTTTGTTATTTAAAAAATATAAAAAAAAATTAAGTTGAAAGCAAAATAAAAAAATGTTTTATAATACAACAGCAAAAGGAAATAAAATAAAATAAAATAAAATAAAATAAAATAAAATAATAAAATAAAATAAAAAGAAAAAACACACAAAACAAGACAAAAAATATCAATAAGACTAAAAAAGAGGAAACCGAAACACAAAAACAATTTATAAAGAAAATATAAAAAATAAAAACAAAAACAATTTATAAAAACAATGAATAGGTGGAAAAAAAAAGATATAAGAAAAGAAGAATATTTTTTTTAACTTTTATATATATAAATAAATATATGAATAA
>NW_013574811.1:929-1305 GCF_000499745.2 Eimeria mitis | reverse complement strand
TATATATATATATATATATATATATATATATATATATATATTATATATATATATATAAATATAAATATAAATATAAATATAAATATAAATATAAATATATTTTTTTTAATATAAAAGATGCTAACCTATGATGAAGTTAACATGTGGATATTTGCGTACAACGGGGGGTATAATATCAACAAGAAGATCAATTCCTTTTCTATAACTCAAACGAGATAAAATTAAAATATTTATTGCGGGAGAGAGAGGACGTTTAGATAGATCTGGTACATAAGAAGGAACATCCTATTAAATAAAAAGAAAACAAAAAAAAATAAAAAAAAAATAAAAAATGAAAAAAAAATCAGAAAAAGAGATGGTGGTGGTGTTGAGTTAT
>NW_013574811.1:0-908 GCF_000499745.2 Eimeria mitis | reverse complement strand
AAAAAAAAAAAAAAAAAAAAAAAAAAAAAAAAAAAAAAAAAAAAAATGTTTAAAGGACAAGAGAAAATAAAAAAGTAAAGAAATTAATTAAAAATAATAAAAGAATATTAAAAAAAATAAAAAAAAAAATAAATTAATATTAGATATATAACAATTGCTTTTTCTCTATTTATAATACAGTTGATACGCAACAGATGAAATAACACTAAAACAAAAACAAACAAAAACAAATTAAAAAAAAAAATAAACAAAAAAACAAATAAACAAATAAAATAAACATAAAGCAACAAATATTTTATTTATATTTATAATACAATTGATATACAACAAACGAAATAATAATAGAACAAAGAAACAAAAAAAATAAATAATATTAAAACAAAAAAACAAATAAACAAATAAAATAAACATAAAACAAATAAACATATATATCTGTAAATAAAAATATAATATAAATATAAACATAAACACAAAAAAAATAAAAATAAAAACAAATAGAAATAAATAACCAAAAGCAAGCCCAAATAAAAAAAACAAAAATAAATAAAACCAAAAACAAAAACAAACAAACCAAATAAAATAAAATAAATAAAAAATAAAATAAATAAAATAAATAAAATAAAAAAAATAAATAAAAAATAAAACTTACAACAGCGTTGTTAATAACGGCGATTTGGTGGGGGTTGAGGGCCCCCCTAAGAACCATATTTTCTTTGTGTGTATGAGAAACACAAATACAGTGTTTACAATGAGTTAAAAAAAATTTAAATATTTTATTCATGTGGATGCATGCAGCATCCGCGAAACTAAACATAGAGTGGTCGGTGTATACAACCTAAAAAAAAAAGCAAACAAAGAAAAAACAAAAAAAAAACAAAACAAAAAGTTAAAAAAATAAAAAAAATAAA
>NW_013574810.1:1267-2723 GCF_000499745.2 Eimeria mitis | reverse complement strand
TGCTGCAACAAACACACCGCTAACCTCAGCAGCAATCAGTACTCCTTGTTGATTACGAGAGGCTTGTCCGAGAAGGTCGTTGGCGTGTCGATTCCCATCAGGCAACAGACGCCAATACAACTCCCAAGGAACAAAACCAGCAGAATCAACAACTGGGCCAGCAGGTTCTGAAAAACCAAAGCACACACACATCCACACCTCCGGCGTGCATACATTCCACCCTATCATATCTTTCTGCCATACACTCCATCGTGTGGTTTGCTCAGCACCCTCTGCCTACGTCCCGCAGCAAAAGCAATTGCAACACGAGCAGCAGCACCGGTGGTGCTGCAGTCTCCTGCTGTGGCTGCTGTTGGGGCCATGAAGTTGAATGGAGAGTCCTCACTTCCCCACGGTTCCCCGCAGTGAAATAAAAGGACACTCAATAGCATCATTCGCCGATCGCGGCATCCGCTTCATAGGTACAACCACGGGAAGCAGGAGCTCCGTGTGGAGAATTACAGCGGCGGCAGTAAAAGCTGCTGCTGCTGTCACTACTGATGCTCCTCCCTGTGTGTCAGTAGTGTGGCACTTACTGCTGTGATATAGTTGAAGGGGGAGGACTCGTCTTCGCCTGCTGTTGCCTTTGCGCCTGCAACAGCAGCAGCAGGGATAGCCAGCAGCAGTGCCAGCAGCGCCCTATTGCCCCTCATGGTGGAACTCCTTTCGTTTTGGAGGAGTCTAAGTAAAGAAAAATGCTTAGCTTCTAGTTCGCCTCAATCTCGATCAAGAAAGGGCCGGTTTTCAGCCCCAGTGAAGCATTGGCCTTTTCCTTTGGTGTACGCGCGTGAAACTTATTCCTGTAGCTCGATTACGTTCTTTCTCGGCGCATCTCCAAGAAACAACCCTGATCAACTGATATTATTATGCTTTTAAATGTATTTCATGAAGCAATATCCCAAAAATGCAACTTCAGCCACAGGGCGGCGCTGCATACAGATCGGCAATTGGGTCTGCATGACTGCTCTTCTTCCGCCGCCACCGCTGCGAATGGGAGTTTCCTGCGTTTTTCCTCTGAAGCCCTCAATTTACATTATTTTAATTGGTAAAAACGTCGACTTGGAGTCGTTTCGTCGGCGGTTAGACCTGGCGGGACACCCAAAGGCACTTCGCTCCGACCCTGTTTCGAGTTTCCGGATTACGTGTTGAGGGTTTTTCTGAAGCAGCAGAGGGACGAATTCTAAAGAGGTATATAGCTCCTCGCAAGCCGGCTTCGTGAGAGTTGAACTAGTTGCTGTGCGCAGCTAATAGCGCCTGGACCAGTACAACTGGCCCTGGCGGCAGCTGGGAAATAATCGACGAAGACGGACAGACAGACGAAGAGACACAGGCGATAAAGCCAGAAGCGTACATACAGAAGAATACAAACGTGTTAGAGAATCATCGAGGCGCAAACACATACAAAAACTCCACCCCG
>NW_013574810.1:0-1095 GCF_000499745.2 Eimeria mitis | reverse complement strand
CACTTGCTACCCAGTTGGGAACAGCGGAACCCTCAGGTGCGTGGCCCTTCACTTCCACCGCATATTTCGTTCTAGTTGGAGTCTGTAGATAGTTCCTGGAGGTCACTGGTGTTGAGGTGTATCTACGGATCTTCCTGCGCCTACGGCGCGCATGAAGTATTCGTGTATATATGAGTATTATGTGTATTCAAATGTGTAAACGCTGGAAACACGAATAACTCGGCAACTTTGCCAACAGCTACGAGCAGTGCGTTCGCATGATGCAGGTAGAACATTCCGGGGGTAATGGCGGTGTTGCTGCTGCTGCTTTTGCTGCTGTTTGTGCTGCAGGTGGAGGTGCTTCTGCAGCAAGACAAATATGCCCAGCCGCAGGCGACATTTGTGTTTAGGTCTGGGGCCCGATCTGAAACCCCTTTAGCGAATCTGCAGCCACGGCAGCTCGAGGAGCTGCTGCAGCTGCACAGAGACAGCTCTGGGCCGAACCACTTCCTCAAGCACGGGGGTCCGAAAGTGTGGACTGAAAGGCGCTCTATACAGGTAGACCCTAAACCCTAGGCTCTAACCCTTTTACACCACTGCGCGATGGAAATATGTCGGGTGTATGCGCTAGTTGCATACTGATGGTGCTGACTCCGTGAACCTAGAAAGACTACAATGCAGCTCTCACTTTTTTGCATTTCCTCCGTCTTTGATTGTTTGTTTGATGTGTTGTTTCGTAGTCTGTTAACCTATTTGTTCATTTGTTCTTTGGGATTTCTGTTTGTTTCCTTGGAGTCCTTTGTTTGTTTATTTTGTTGTACGAGTACATGAGTTTCTCTGCGACGGATTTGTTGTGTTTGTTGCAGGGGTTGTGGCGCCCCTCTTTGCCTTCCCAGTTGTTGGCTCTGCGTTGGTTTAGGCGTACGCGGCCGCCAATGCGTTTACCCAAGTACTCCGCTGAGAGTCTTCGGCTGTCTATACAGGCCATTCGGGGAGAAGGCCGCTGGGGGTCGGAGAGAGAGTTCCCCAAGGGCTGGGATCAACTTGCACTTAAATATGCACACTACCAGCCTCTCATGAGAGAACCCGTAGTGCCCACAGTGAAGCAACGGCAGC
>NW_013574809.1:2368-2905 GCF_000499745.2 Eimeria mitis | reverse complement strand
GTACAACAACAGGACAAAGACGGGGGTCAGCAGCGGAGCCAGCAGCAGCAGCTGAAGCAGCAGCGGAGCCCACAGCAGCAGCAACAGCAGCAGTAGCAGCAGCAGTATCTGCTGCGTTTGAGCTCTCAGAAGCAGTTGAGCGCTTCAGCAGCAGCAGAAGGAGAAGAAGCTTACCGTGCAGGATGCTGGACCCTTTCTTCTCTCGTCAGCGGGGGAGACGGCAACGCCGCACAGCAGAGGAGCTGCTGCAGCAGGCCGAGGCAGCTTGTGCTGCTGCTGCTGCTGCAGGTGCTGCAGCACCAACTCTTTGTTATGGTTCCCTGCTGCAGGACCTTCAGTGCCTCTCCCGCAGCCTCGCGGTGGAAATGCTGCAGACGCAGCAGCGCATGCAGCTGACGGATATGCTGCAGCAGCGGCCAGCAGCAGCAGCAAGACGTGGATGGGATGCATCAGCAGCACGCTTATGCCAGCTGCCCCTAAGGTACAGCTTCAGCGCCCAAGGGGGCCCCCAAGGGGGCCCCCTTGGGGGCCCCCTGC
>NW_013574809.1:1136-2268 GCF_000499745.2 Eimeria mitis | reverse complement strand
CCAGCTGCCCCTAAGGTACAGCTTCAGCGCCCAAGGGGGCCCCCAAGGGGGCCCCCTTGGGGGCCCCCTGGGGGCCCCCCTACGGGGGCCCCTTGAGCTGCTCGCGGAGTTGCGGGGGGCCTCGGGCATGGCTGCATGCACTGGAAGCAAAGATATTCCTTCTAGGCATACAGACGCTGCTCCCTTTTCCTCTCCGGTCGTCGCTGCTGCTGCTGCTGCTGCACCTGCTGCTGCACCTGCTGCTGCTGCTGCTGTTGCTGAACCTGCTGCAGCTGCTCCTCCTGTTGTGGCAGGAGGTTCTGCAGCTGCTGCACAGCCTGCTTCTGTGGCGGCATCTGCTGCAGCCAACGCAGCTGCTGCAGCTGCAGCTGAAAGCAGCGGAGGGGAGAAGGTTGACGGAGGATCTGCGAGCGCTGCCGCCGCAGCAACAGCAGCAGCAGCAGGAGCAGCAGCAGCAGCAGGAGCAGCAGCAGCAGGAAGTGGTGTTGGAGGTGTATGGAGCGAAGAAGACAACTGCCTGCTGGAGGCTGAGACAGACTGTGAGTATCTGCTGGGCCGCCAGCTGCTGCCGTATGAACGCATGCTGCTGACCTATCGCATGCTGAAGAGTAAAGGGGTGGGGGTAGCAGCAGGGGCCCCCGGGGAGACGCAGCTGATAGAGGAGTTGCTGCAGGCCGTCGGTGAGGGGGCCCCTCTGGGGGGCCCCCCTGGGGGGCCCCCCCCATACCCCCTTGGCTCTGAGGGTATACCTGATGATGAAGAAACACAGAGGTGGGCCCTATGGACAGATGATGCCGATACAGATGCAGCAAAAGCTGAATCGTTGCTGCTGCTGGTGCAGCAGCTGCAGCAAGCGGACCTGCAGCAGCTCAACCACGTAGCGCATGCAATACCCAGCAGCAGCAGCAAACGCCACATGCAGAGAGAAGAAACATTTCTCCATGCATTCTTCGGTGAACCTTCATCAGCCCCCATAGCTGGGGGCCCCCATCAGGGGCCCCCAGGGGCCCCAGCAGCAGGGGCCCCACCAGGGGCCCCAGCAGCAGGGGCCCCATCAGGGGCCCCTGCTGCTGATACCCCCACGGCGGGGGGGGCCCCCAGGAGAGCCTCTGTAGGGGGGGGCCCTATAGCT
>NW_013574808.1:2495-2997 GCF_000499745.2 Eimeria mitis | reverse complement strand
CTGCCTCTAAGAAACGATTGCTGCTGCTGCTGCTGCTCATCGGTCAGCTCGCGCTGCTGCTGGTTGTTGTTTCTGCTGCTCCGCAGTACCCCGCCATGCTGCAGCAGCAACAGCAGCAGCAGCAGCAGCAGCAGCAGACGGAAGCTGCTGCGCTCCCCGTCGCACCTCAGCTGCCCGAGCAGCAGCAGCAGCAGCAGCAGCAGCAGCAGCAGCAGGACACAACTGCAGCAGCAGATGCTGCAGTGCCTCAAACCCAGGATAGCTCCATCGCTCACAGCGAGGAGCAGCAGCAGCAGCAGCAGCAGCAGCCACAAAACGGGACGAATGCTGATGCAACAGCAGCACCAGCAGCACCAGCAGCAGACGCAGCTCAAGCTGCAGCAGCAGGTGCAGATGCAGCTCCAGCAGCAGCAGCAGCAACAGCAGCAGGAGCAGCAGAGCCGAACCCGCAGCCTCCTCCTCCGCCGTCACCCTAAACGTCAGACGCTTCTTATCTAGTTCT
>NW_013574808.1:2313-2395 GCF_000499745.2 Eimeria mitis | reverse complement strand
GAACCCGCAGCCTCCTCCTCCGCCGTCACCCTAAACGTCAGACGCTTCTTATCTAGTTCTCTAGCTAGCTAGCTAGCTAGCC
>NW_013574808.1:1985-2292 GCF_000499745.2 Eimeria mitis | reverse complement strand
AGCTAGCTAGCTAGCTAGCTAGCTAGCTGGACAATTAGGTACGGGCTGGGAGCAGGGCTGCATGCAGCAGAAGCTGCTGCAGCTGCTGCTGCAGCTGCTGCTGCTGCAGCAGCAGCAGCTGCTGCAGCTGACACCCCATCAATTTAATTTGCGAAGACAAACATTTTATGTATTTAACTAGGTTAATAGATGCCATTAGAAAAAATATAACTGCAGCAGCAGCAGCAGCAGCAGCAACCGCAGCAGCAGCAGCAGCAACAGCAGCAGCAGCAGCAGCGATAGAGGAGGCACCGACACAGAGCAGCAA
>NW_013574808.1:1547-1812 GCF_000499745.2 Eimeria mitis | reverse complement strand
AGCTAGCTAGCTAGCTAGCTAGCTGGACAATTAGGTACGGGCTGGGAGCAGGGCTGCATGCAGCAGCAGCGACAGAGGAGGCACCGACACAGAGCAGCAGTATTCGCAGCATTGACAGCAGCAACTGCTGCTGTTGCTGCAGCATTGACAGCAGCAGCTGCTGCTGCTGCTGCAGCATTGACAGCAGCAGCTGCTGCTGTTGCTGCAGCACCACAGCAGCAGCACACACAACAACAGCCATTAGTAATAACAATACCAGCAACTG
>NW_013574807.1:419-2727 GCF_000499745.2 Eimeria mitis | reverse complement strand
GTTATTGCAGTTTGTCTGCGCGTGTCTACTGCTGCAGTGTGGCGAAGCCTTCCTTCCGTCACAGTCCCGCCTCGGTTTGCTCAGAAAGTATGCCCCCAGAGGCAAAGTCATCTGCTCTTCGCGGTTATGGGTACTCCCAGGTTTCAAGCTACTTGATGGCAGGCGTGTATTCTTTCGTGCATGCGTTTGTATTCGGGGAGTTGCGATATGAGAAGTCGGCGGTCGTTTTGCTCTGACCGTAAGCTTGTTTGGTGTCTGCTGGGGCGGGATGTTTCGGCGTTGCGATATGCGTTTGCGAGACCAGTCTGACGTGAGAGCAGTTCTCGGCGAATTGGCGGCGCAGTGCTTCCTCAACAGCACAGTACGTTAGGGGAAGCAGCAACGTCTCGGTGATGGTGTGAGACGCTTAGTAGCGTTGGCTATGCCGCTGTTTATGTATGGCGCTGGCTCTCAGGCGGAGGGGATAAATGAGGGACAAGCCGCTCCCGATAGCGTTGCGAAGATACGTTGTATAGGTGTTCATGAGGGTTCCAGCAAATACCGACGAAATCCTAGCGCTTTGTGTATCTATTGCCTAACAAACCAAAAATATGGTACCCGCAGGGTAGGCTGGTCCTCGTGGCTTTGGGATGCTTTCAAACTGTTCCTTATTTGGATGACGTTACATTTGTGAACGTCACACTAGTTTCCGTCCACACGCGGTATCTAGCGGCACTTTTGTTTCGTTTTCGGATGATATTAAAGTTGCGAACGTCACGCTGATTTCTGTCCACTTGCGGCACCTAGCGGCAGAATGTCGGTATCACTCTAAAACACTAGGCAAAGACCAAGGCAGAGACGGCTGCAAAGCACCCTCGGTCTGCACGTGCATAATGCTTAAAGCACGGCCTGTACGTTAGCGATGCTCTTTTTTCTTTCAATAATACGCGATCCGACAAGGACGCCGCACGGAGCCAGATTCATCGTTTTGCAGTAGGTTGTGGAGAGCCAAGGTAGCTGCATGTGTGAGCATCATGGGTCTATGCCGTCTAAGCGTGCGACCGTGCATCCGCGTTGGGGCGTAGCTTTGTTTGGCGTTGCAGTCGGACGCCGGCTTGATCAGAGAGTGCGCGATCAGAGTCGAGCGTATCTGCTCTACGTTTTTACAGTACCTCTAGCTTCCAACCTGTTTGATGGCTTGCATGGACGTGCGTGTGCATGCGTGCCGATTCACGGAGTTGCAGTGTGAAAAAGGCTTCGTACTTTGTTTTCTTTTGTTGTTGTGTTGTGACGGTGATCATCTTTGGTATCTAGTAGGGCGAGATGCGTCAGCATTGGGATATGCGTCTGCGAACCAGAGTGTGACACTGCGATACCAGTGAATTCGTCAGGCGGTTTACGTGCAGTGCACTACGTGTTAGGCGTCTTTTGCATATAGCCGGTGAGTTGTGCCAATCGCTGAGTAGTATTGGTGCCTCGGGCGGTCGTGTAGGTTGACGCTGACTTTCCAAGAAAGAAGAAAAGCAAAGAGCGGCCCGCTGACGACATATGTGTTTAAGTGCTCAAAGGACTTTCACAAAATCGCGCGGACCCCTTACGGCATCGTGTGTCCATGGCGTGGCCCGTAGGATAGCGCAAAACGTAGTGCCGGCAAGTTTTTCTGGTTAAATACGACTTTCTTAGCTGCCTTGGGTTTGCAGTAGGCGCAACGTATGACTATGACGTGTTGCTGATTGTCTTTCGAATGAGTTCGGCAACACCGGGAAATGTTTCGATGGCACTTTAGCGTAGTAGAGAAGCAAACGGGAAGCAAGACGTCGGTCTTCAAGCCTGTGATGTTTTAATCACGACTTGCATAATTTCGATTTGCGCCGGTCTTCGGACAACACAGCATTCGATCAGGTCGCCCAATGCTGTCATCTGCGTCGTTGTGCAGTCATTATGAAGCATGCGGTTGTTTCGCCTGCTGTGGTGTTAGATGCAGCTGCATCCGCCTATGCGCGTATCTGCAGTACTTTGGGGAGCGGTAGGGGGACTGCAAGTGCGAGCATCTTGGGTCTCCAGTTTGTGTGCAAGCGTCATCTTCTGCAACGTGACGAAGCTTACTCTGGCTTTGTGATCGCGTACTGCGTTTGGCAGGACGTAAGGGCATATGAATCAGGTATCGTTGCGGCAATGCAGTAGACTCGTCAAGAAGAAAAAACACGTTGTAGCACGTCTGAAGCTCGCAAGCAAAGCCATGTTATCGGCGCGATTATGGGCGTTGTTGCCTTTCAGATTGTATGATTGAAGGCATAGATGCATACGCGCATGCTTGGATATCTATAAC
>NW_013574807.1:0-304 GCF_000499745.2 Eimeria mitis | reverse complement strand
TGCATGACGCTGTTAACGATATCAATGAGCTGGTGATGCAGTGCACGTGCAATAGAATACATTTTAGTTCCCAGCAGCGCCTAGGCCGTGCCGAACGTTTAGTGGTGGTGATGGCCAGTGCGCCAGTGCATGATGACAGCAGGTCTGCAACCAACGGAAACATCGACCACCAAGCTGTGGAATACATAGACGTGTTGATATTCCTGATGCTTCCACGGAAGAAACCGGATCCCCTGGCGCATTGTGTACCTACTGCGTAACCCAGGAGGCAGACAGCATAGTCCAGCCGTGTGGTTCTGGTTCT
>NW_013574806.1:2361-2998 GCF_000499745.2 Eimeria mitis | reverse complement strand
AAAAAAAAAGTAAAACAAAAACAGCAGCAACAAAAAAAACAAAAAAAAAATAAAAAAATAAAAAAAAAAATAAAAAAGCAACAAAACAAAACACACTACCACCACCACCAGCACCACCACGAAAAAAAAAAAATAAAATAAAATAAAATAAATAAATACCGTTGATAGCTTTAAGGATTCTCTGTATAACAGTTTGTTGCAGCTGGGGGGGGAGGTGCGCATACACCTGAGCGTTGCTGAGGTGTATAGTGAGCTCATCTATATCTTTTATATTTTTATTGAGTGTAGCCGTCAGTTCTGCTTTTCTAGTAGTTATATCTTTAATAAGAATATCTAAATCATTTAGTTTTTGTATTGTTGCTGCTGCATGCATCGATGCTTCTTTTTTTTCTGCATGCATGCGCTGCATGCAAGCCCCAATTATCTCCATTAATATATCTAATATATGCCATCCTATAGATAAAGGTCCTTGTATATTATTATTTAAATATAAATATAAATCAGATAAAGATATTATTATTTCACTGCTGCTGTTTATTATTGTTTGTTCTATATTATATACTGATACCTTTCCTGTCGTTATTAATATGTATGCTGCAACCAACACACACACACATTTGTTTTTTTTTTTTATACA
>NW_013574806.1:1925-2261 GCF_000499745.2 Eimeria mitis | reverse complement strand
TATAAATCAGATAAAGATATTATTATTTCACTGCTGCTGTTTATTATTGTTTGTTCTATATTATATACTGCTACCTTTGCTGTCGTTATTAATATGTATGCTGCAACCAACACACACACACATTTATTTTTTTTTTTATACATATACATATGCATGCATGCATGCATGCATGCATCCATGCATGCAGCTGAGGCGGTGCATGCATGCATGCATGCATGCACTTGTGGCTGTGCATGCATGCATGCATGCATGCATGTATTTGTTGTATGTATTTGTAAGTGATGGAGTTGTATATATAGGTAAATAAAATAAATATATTATTTATTGCTATTTATT
>NW_013574806.1:1582-1825 GCF_000499745.2 Eimeria mitis | reverse complement strand
ATATGCATGCATGCATGCACTTGTGGCTGTGCATGCATGCATGCATGCATGCATGCATGCATGTATTTGTTGTATGTATTTATATGTGATGGAGTTGTATATATAGGTAAATAAAATAAATATATTATTTATTGCTATTTATGTATTTATTTTTTTATTTTTTATAATAAATTAATATAAAGAAAGGGAGATGTATAAATATATAAAGACTCACCTGCGGCTTGCATGTAGTATGCAGCTGAG
>NW_013574805.1:15125-16944 GCF_000499745.2 Eimeria mitis | reverse complement strand
ATATATATATATATATATATATATATATATATATATATATATGTATATATATATATATATATATATATAAGAACACAAACGAAGCGTTACATATTTATATTTATGGAGAAATGAATTGAAGCAAAAGGCAACAAAACAACCAACAAAACAAAAACAAAAAAAAACAAAGAAATAAACAAAAAACAAAAACAAGTAAATAAAAACAAAGAGACAAACAAACAAAAAAACAAACAAACAAGCATCTACGGAGAAAAAACACAAACACTGTTGAACTAAAAAATTGAAGAAATTTCCTCTTTCTGAAAGCTTTCGTTTTGAGGTGTACATACACCCGAGATATGCCGGGGTGTATGTACACCTCAACCAGCTGAGGTGTACATACACCTGAAACATGCATGTCAGTGAATATACACCTGAGCCAGCTGAGGTGTACATACACCTGAGATATGCCGGAGTGTACGTACACTGAGGTGTACATACACCTGAATATGATATATGAGGGTGCAGATACACCCGAATCAGCTGAGGTGTACATACACCTGAATGGTGTTGGAGTGTACATACAGCTGAGTAAGATATGCAGTGCTGTGTACGATGAAGGCAACTGAAACAAATAAAAGTTGATTCTATAATTTATCATATAATATATGCAATTTCAGGTGTATTCTCACCACCAACAAGCATATTTTTATATTTTATTTTATTATATTTTACTCATACTGAGGTGTACGTACACCTCATGAGGTGTACATACACTTCAACCACGTGTACGCTCGCCGTCTTGTCGTTGGTGTGAACTATACATGCACCTGATTGGGGTGTATATACACCTCATTGGGGTGTATATGCACCTCACTGGGGTGTATATACACCTGGTTGGGGTGTATATGCACCTGATTGGGGTGTATATACACCTGATTGGGGTGTATATGCACCTCCCTGCGGTGTACATCCACCGCCTTTGAGGTGTACGTACACCTCACTGGGGTGTACGAGGAGGTAAGTGTGTATGGAATATATACATATACAGCCTATATATATATATATATATATATATATATATATATATATATATATATATATATATATACACCGGAATGAGGTGCGTATACACCCGAATGAGGTGCGTATACACCGGAATGAGGTGCGTATACACCGGAATGAGGTGTATTTATTCTGAACGTTCGCCAAAGAGCCTCAATAAGCTGATGAAAATATTAATAAAATCTAAATATATCATAACAGCAGCAACAATATAATCATCTTCCTCAAGGCGTAATGTACCTCTACGTATAATGAGTTGTGTATCTATAACTAAATAAAAAGAAAACAACAAAAGAGATAAAGAAGAATACAAAGCCTGAGCCCATGTACCTAAAAAAAAAGAAAGAAATCCTAATATTAATAAATTTATACTCAATATAAACACAACACCCATACATGAAGTAAATTCATGTTTTGTTTGACATGCATATAAAGATAAACATATACATATCACCACAGCTCCCCCCAAAGCAAACGCAACAGAAGAAATAGTATAAAAAGCAGCAACAACACCAACAAGCATAGACTCAGCCACTGTAAATATAAAAAGTAATAAATAATTATAAGGATATACAAAACGAGCTCGAGAACACATCAACACCAATGAAGAAACCAGCATACAAACTGCAAACAAAAAACACACACACACACAAACCCTAAACCCTAAACCCTAAACCCTAAACCCTAGATACCCAGGCCATACCTAAACCCTACTTTTTACTACACATATCTCCTTCAACCGATAATCATAGATTCTACAGCCTATATAGGCTCT
>NW_013574805.1:13260-15092 GCF_000499745.2 Eimeria mitis | reverse complement strand
ATATATATATATATATATATATATATATATGTATATATATGTATATATATATATATATATATATATATATGTGTGTGTATATATGGGGTGTATATACAGCTGAATATCTCACCGCTTGAAATAGCAACAACGGGGCCGCTGCTGTGCTTCGCCCAGGCGACGCCGCCCGGTACGAAGAGCAGCAGCGCGGTGACCCCGGTTGTGATGAGGAGTTGCAGGGCTATGATGCCGTATACTTTCCTGCAGAAACACAAACCCTAAACCCTAAACCCTAAACCCTAAACCCTAGACCCTAAACCCTCGGGATTTCAATGCGTATGCGTCGTCTCTTTTCTTCTTATTGTCTCATTTGCAATATTTTGGGTTTATTTTAATTATAAATACTTATTTTTATTGTTGTTTTGTGTTGTTTTTCTTGTCTTTTGAGCATACGCACCTGATGAAACCCTGACGAATCTCCTTGCGGAAATCAGCCTCTTCTGTTGTCGCCTTGCGGCCTCCTTCGAGGCTATAGTAATCAACTGCGTCCGTCATTTTGTTTTATTAAAATAAAAAGAAAGAATATAAACTTTATATGAACAAATACCTCAATACAGAGCTGTATATGCTGCAGAAGAAACCCGCACGGCGCGCAGGGTTGCAGCGAGCGAGCTGAGGTGTACGTACACCTGAAACACGACAGCGACGAAATCCAGAATCTTAGTCGTAAGAGAATAAAATATTGTTTTTATAACTTTATTGATTGAATTGAATGAAAAAAAAAAACAATACAAAACATAAAGAAGCTCAGGGTCCGCCAGAAACCGCCCAAGCAGCCATCGGGGTGTCTGTCTGTTCGTCGCGGTTGCTGCACGTGTTGCAGCTGCAGAAGAAGCACAAGTTTTCTTCTTTCTTTGAACTTTAATTTATTTTAATTTATAAAGAAATTCATTTTATTTTATTTATTTATACTTCTCCCCTTCAGCAGCTTCTGGGGCTTTGGAACGGCTGCAGGCGGGGCGGCGATACGACACAGCAGCAGCCGTTGTGCATGTGTCTAGGGTTTAGGGTTTAGGGTTTAGGGTTTAGGGTTTATAAGCTTTATTTCTACCCTATTGAATCTGTTTTATTCTCCCGGATCCTCGCATTTTCTAAACCACAATCCAAAATGATGGTGCGCGCCCACTTCCCTCCACTAAACCCTAAACCCTAAACCCTAAACCCTAGCCAGCCCCGAGGTGTACAGGCACCAAACCCTCTTCTTCTTTTCACGAGGTGTTGACTGCATAATACCCAATTACACATCAATACCAAGACCGGGGGGCCCCCTGGGGGCCCCCAGGGTCCCTGTGGGGTTTAGCCTCGGAGACGTAGTGCAGCCAACAGTCTAGGGTTTAGGGTTTAGGGTTTAGGGTTTAGCGGTGCATGCTCTCACAAACAGCTGACTTTCTCGTCGATCAGTATATCTTATCGTTCGGCTGTGTAGTGCGTCTCTACGGGGGGGAGAGGTTCCCTGGGTTTAGGGTTTAGGGTTTAGGGTTTAGGGTTTAGGGTTTAGGGTTTGTGTGCGCCTCAGCAAGGGGAGGTTGGGCCTGCTGTTCTAAAGCAGGGGGCTCAAGAGGACAAAGGAGACACTGCGCGCCTGGTGAGTCGAGGGTTTAGGGTTTAGGGTTTAGGGTTTAGGGTTTAGGGTTTAGGGTTTGTATCGTGTCTTCTTATATCCTTATTCTCTTTCCCTAGCCCTCTATCTGCCTATCTTTTTCCCCTCAACCCCTGTGCATTCTGTATATGCTAATCTCTGTTCTAGGGTTTAGGGTTTAGGGTTTAGGGTTTAGTGTTTAGTGTTCCTACAA
>NW_013574805.1:10812-11717 GCF_000499745.2 Eimeria mitis | reverse complement strand
TTTTTTTTTTTTTTTTTTTTTTTTTTTTTTTTTTTTTTTTTTTTTTTTTTAAATTTTTGGAGAGGTGAGAGGGTTTGTGGTTTTTCTTTTTGCAGGGGTTGGACAGCCCAAGGTGAAGGAAAACTGCAAGGTAAGCGAGGGTTTAGGGTTTAGGGTTTAGGGTTTGTGGTTTAGGGTTTAGGGTTTATGGATTGTGATACAGGGTCTAGGGTTTAGGGTTTAGGGTTCGGCTTTAGGCAGAGCATGCGCATCTCTGCAGGCGCTGGGGCTACAAATTAGGGTTTAGGGTTTAGGGTTTAGGGTTTAGGGTTTGCGTGCAGGTGATGGTAGCCAACACCCCCATGGATACAGATAAAATAAAAATATTCGGAGCGAGAGTAAAAGTGGATTCATTTGAGGCCGTTCATCAGCTTGAGCTCGCAGAGAAAGAAAAAATGAAAGAAAAAGTAGGGTTTAGGGTTTAGGGTTTAGGGTTTGATGGTGTATCACAAAATATATATATATATATATATATATATATATATATATATATATATATATATATATATATATATATATATTATGTATATGAATATACATATCCCCTCCCGAATGATCTCCCCATCTTTTTTTTCAAAAAAAAAAGGGTTTAGCTTCTATTAGGGTTTATTAGGGTTTAGGGTTTACAAGGGTTTACAAGGGTTTAGGGTTTACTGTGTATGCAGGTGGAGAAGATATTAGCGTATAAATGTGACGTATTTATAAACCGCCAGTTAATATACAACTACCCCGATCAGCTGTTTAAAGCTGCTGGTGTTGCAGCAATAGAACATTCAGACTTTGATGGGATGGAGCGGCTAGCTGCAGCACTAGGAGCAGAGATACTCTCCACCTTCGATACACCTTCACAGGTTAGGGTCTAGGGT
>NW_013574805.1:6083-8914 GCF_000499745.2 Eimeria mitis | reverse complement strand
AGCAGACGCCGAAAGCCAACGATGTGGGCACTCCCGGGAGGAACCCGTGCTGCTGCTGCTGCTGCTGCTGTTGCTGCTGCTGCTGCTGCTGCTGCTGCTGCTGCTGCTCGTGCTGTTGTTGTAAGAGGAGTTGTAGTATTAGATACTGCTGGCTGGTGAGGAGGAGAAGCAGCAGCAGCAGCAGCAGCAGCTGCTGCTGCTGCTGCTGCTGTGTTGCTGGGCCCTCTGTGGGCCCCCGTATTCATACAGCGGGGGATACAAACCCCCGAGAGGCCCCAGGGGCCTCTCCAGCTGCGAGCAGCCAGCATCTGAGGGTTTAGGGTTTAGGGTTTAGGGTTTAGGGTTTAGGGTTTAGGGGCTCCAGAGGGTCCCCCCCGCCCCTGCTGCGCCCCTGCTGCAGCACCACCAGCTAGCTAGCTGCAGGTAGCTGTGGCTAGCTGATGTATAGAATAACAATTAAAACAAATACAGCATAAACAACCAAAGAAAACTCCTTTTCCTAGGGCCCAGTAAGCGGCCCCGCTGGGTGAGTGGGGGCCCCCCGGGGGCCCCCTGGGGGGGCCCCTAGGGGGGCCCCCCCGGGGGCCCCCATGCTGGTGAGGGCCTCGTAGAGGTTCTAGACAGTGCAGTGTGAGGAGTGTTTATAAATATAATTGCTTTTATTATTTATTTTTATATTTATTTTATTTTAATTAAATAAAAAAGAAATAAATAGAGGGTTCAGGGGAGGCCCTTTGTGGGGCCCCTACCTGTGGCTCGAGACACCGCAGCAGGAAACGATGAAGGCGTGGAGATCTGCTGCTGCTGCTGCTGCTGCTGCTGCTGTTGCTGCTGCTGCTGCTGCTGCTGCTGCTGTCTTCTGCTGCTCCGGTGTCTCCGCTCTATCCGTCCGAGCCCCCTATAGGGATGGGCTTGCTGTGGGGGGCCATGCACACGTTGCTGCTGCGCTGCAGAAGCTGCAGCAGCAGCAACCGCTACAGCAGCAGCAGCAGCAGCAGCAGCAGCAGTTCAGCTTGCAGCTGTCTTCAGCTTCGTCATGCAGCGCTGCTGGGCCTGCATTCGTCTCCCTGGGGCCGCGGGCCTGGGGGAGACGATCCCGGGATCGTCTCCTCCCCACCCCACACACCCCACAGTGTGTGCAGCAGAGTTTCTCTCACTGCAGCAGCAGCAGCAGCAGCAGGAGCAGCAGCAGGAGCAGCAGCAGCTTGAGGAGGAAGAGGAGGGGCCTTTCCTTATCTCTGGGGGCATCGGGGGCCCCCCCAGGTGTTCTCTCAGGGGGCCCCCAGGGGGGCCCCCAGGGGCCCCCACCGACTGCAGAAGCAGAAGAAGATACTGACTTCGAGAGCTGGGGGCCCCTATCCCCTGCAGATAGTTATGCAGGTGCCTATACAGCTCAGCTGCCTCTGAAGGAGACAGGGGCCCCCGCCGCGTCCCCTGGTGTAATAGATATGCATTTCGGGGCCCCCGGGGAGACCCTGAACAGGGGGGGGGGCCCCCCGTCGGGGGCCCCCCAACCCCCCTCTAGAGAGAGAGGGGGCCCCCAGGGAGAAGGGTACTGGCAACACCTTCAGCTGCCCCTGGAGACGTTTTTATTTTTAGGTATTGATGCGGAGACAGATGCAATTCGTTATATGAAAGAGGGGGCCCCCCACCTGCTGCGGGGGGCCCATGCTAGGGTACGGGGGGGCCCCCAGGATAGAGATAGTTTAGGGGCAGATAGATATGAGCTGAGGCTAGCGCATGCATTGTTTGTTGAGGCTGCTGCTGCTGCTGTGCAGCGGAGAGCAGCAGCAGCAGCAAGGGCCCCCAGGGGGGCCCCCGCATTCAGTACCCTGAAGCAGCAAATCGATAAATTCTTTGAGGCCCTGTACCCTCGTGCTGCAGCAGCAAGCTACACCCCTCCCCCTCTCCCCCCGCAGCAACAGCAACAGCAGCAGCAGCAGCAGCAGCAGCAGCAGCAGCAGCAGTTGCATGCAGCAGCAGAGATATGGGAGGAGTTCAGGGGGGCCCTCTTCTCCCCCGAAGAGATACCCCCCTTTAAGGATTTGCCTGTATCTATCACGCGGGGGGGGGCCCCCCTGTGGCAGGTGAGGAGGGCCTCAGCTGTGACGGGGGCCCCCGGGGGGCCCCCCCTAACCAGAAAGATGCTGCTGCGGCTACCTGAATTGGCTCTGCACGAGGCCCTGCTGCTGCCCCCGCAGCAAGCAGCAGCAGCAACACCACAACCAGCAGCAGCAGCAGCAGCAGCAGCAGCAAAAACAGCAGCAGCAGCAGCAGCAAGGGGGAGACGCGCGTTGAGGTGGGCTGTGCTGAGCGCCATGGTTCGCTATAGAGAGGTACTGGACCCCGAGGCCCGGGGCCTCATAGAAGAGGGGGGGCCCCCCGAGCAGGGGCCCCCGGGGGCCCCCCTGGAGGGTTCACTTAGAGTTGGTAAGCTGCAGGTGTATATACACCGCAACGACAATATTTATATCATAATGATTAACAAGAAGGTTTAGTAGGAGGGTTTAGGGTTTAGGGTTTAGGGTTTTATACAGTTTAGGGTTTAGGCCTAGGGTTTAGGGTTTTATACAGTCTAGGGTTTAGGGTTTAGGGTTTAGGGTTTTCTTGCTGGGTCTATCTGTCTCTATCTTTTTGTCTCTTTTTATGTGTCTCCTTTCAGGGCTCTCGGCCTCAGGCCGCCGTCGTCGGCTGCAGTTGCTGCGTACTATTTCTCAGGTGTATGGGGGGCCCCCCAAGGGGGCCCCCGAGGGGGGCCCCCAGGGTCCCTTTCGGGGCCCCCGAGCTGGGGGCCCCCGGGGGGGCCCCCAGGGGGGCCCCCGAGAGCGTGG
>NW_013574805.1:5334-5983 GCF_000499745.2 Eimeria mitis | reverse complement strand
CCCGCAAGCTCAGCGCGCTGCACAACTATAGCAAATGAGGTTAGGGTTTAGGGTTTAGGGTTTAGGGTTTGTTATATTTGTTATCTAGGGTTTAGGGTTTAGGGTTTAGGGTTTAGGGTTTGTTATATTTGTTGTTTTCTTCAGCAAATACCTTTCCTTTCGTTCTGCTTCTTATGATATAGAGGTTTCTGGGTTTAGGGTTTAGGGTTTAGGGTTTAGGGTTTAGGGTTTAGGGTTTGTGTTTCAGCTGATGACAGCTCTCGCCCGGTTGTTGTTTTTAAATGGTTTTTGCGTAAATGCTCCTCGCGCGTTTCTAGCAGAAGGAGAGGTGAGGGTTTAGGGTTTAGGGTTTAGGGTTTAGGGTTTAGGGTTTAGGGTTTAGGGTTTGGGGTTTGTCTGCATTGATTGTATTAATCTGTTTTCTTTTTTTTTATTTGTCTCCTTTTATTTTATTTTATTTTTTGTCTCCTATCTGTCTCCTTTTTGTTTTATTTTTTTTGTTTACTTTATTTATTTGTCTCCTTTTTATATTTCTGTTTATTTGTCTCTGTCTCCTTTTTATTTGTTTTATTTATTCTTTTTATTTTATGTATTTAATTTATCCAGTTTATTATATTTGTTTATTACATTTGTTTATTATGTTTATTTA
>NW_013574805.1:4189-4667 GCF_000499745.2 Eimeria mitis | reverse complement strand
TTTAGGGTTTAGGGTTTAGGGTTTAGGGTTTAGGGTTTGGGGTTTAGGGTTTAGGGTTTAGGGTTTAGAGAGGGTGGCTTCAGCTGCAACGCAAAAGAGGGTTTAGGGTTTAGGGTTTAGGGTTTGGGGTTTAGGGTTTAGGGTTTAGGGTTTAGGGTTTAGGGTTTGTTTCAGAGTCAACTGCCTGCTGACGGTACTGTGCGTTTCTCTCCGTCTATAAACCCTAAAGAAGAAATAGCTTGGGCTTATGAGATAGGAACAGTAAACCCTAAACCCTAAACCCTAAACCCTAAACCCTAAACCCTCGATTTGCCTGTTACGCTTTATGTGCATTCTATAACACAGCAGCTTTCTTTCTTTCTTTTTTTTTTTATTTTTATCTCTTTTTTTCTTTTTTTTTTGTCTCCTTTTCTGTCTCCTTTTTTCTTTTTAGTTCCTTGAGGTGTCTCCTTCTGTCTCTCTTTTTATTTTTTTTTAT
>NW_013574805.1:1040-2861 GCF_000499745.2 Eimeria mitis | reverse complement strand
ATATATATATATATATATATATATATATATATATATATATGCATGCATATATACACATGCATGCATGCATGCATGCATGTATGTGTGTATGCATGCAGTTGCGAGCTTTGAAAGGGGAGGCAGCAAACTGCTCGTCAGAGCAAGCCCTGTACACCCGGTAAGGGTTTAGGGTTTAGGGTTTAGGGTTTAGGGTTTTAGGGTTTAGGGTTTTAGGGTTTTAGGGTTTTAGGGTTTTAGGGTTTACGAATTAGGGTTTAGCTATGTAGGGTTTAGGGGTCAGGGTGTAGGGTTTAAGGCCTTGTGCTTAGGTCAGAGGTTTAGGGTTTAGGGTTTAGGGTTTGGGGTTTAGGGTTTAGGGTTTGGGGTTTAGGGTTTAGGGTTTAGGGTTTAGGGTTTGTCTATCTATGTTGCAGACCCCAGCAAGCTGCCGCGTTCGTCATAGACACACAGAGAAGACAACTAAACCCTAAACCCTAAACCCTAAACCCTAAACCCTAGATGCAGAGAGGATAACTAAACCCTAAACCCTAAACCCTAAACCCTGGGATTTGGTTTGTTGTTGGTTTTGCTTGTCTCTCTTTTGTCTCCTTTCTTTGTTTTTTTTTTTTTATTTTGTTTTTGTTTTCTTTATTTTCTTTGTTTTCCTCTTTTTTGTTTTATTTATTTACTTTTTTAATTTCGTTTTTGTTTTCTTTATTTTCTTTTTTTTTATTGTTTTTTTTTCTCTTTATCTTCTTTTTATTTTGTCTTTATCTTTATTTTCTTTTTTTTTGTTTTTTTGTTTTTTCTTCTCTTTTTTTTAGTGGTTTGTTTTATCTCCCTTCGTATCTTCTTGTTTCTCTAGAGTTTAGGGTTTAGGGTTTAGGGTTTAGGGTTTAGGGTTTAGGGTTTAGGGTTTAGGGTTTATCTACAGACGGAGGCATCAACGACCTGTAGGCGGTTATTTCGGTGGCTCAGCGAGGGATCCAAAGAATGTAATTTTTTTCTTTTTTTTATTTTTTTATTTTTTTATTTTATTTTATTTTTTTTTGTTTTATTTTGTTTTGTTTTTCATTTTTATTTTTTTGCTTTTGTTTTGCTTGTTTTGTTTGCTTTGTCTTTGTTGTTTTTGTTGTTTTGTTTTTATGTTTTTATGTTTTTATTTTTTTGTTTTGTTTTTGTTGCTTTGTTTGTTTTGTTGTTTTTGTTGTTTTGTTTATTTTATTTATTTTATTTGTTTTATTGTTTTATTATTATTGTTTTTGTTTGTTTTATTTTTTGTGTGTTTTGTCGTTTTATATGTGTTTTGTTTTTTTATTTGTTTATTGGTTTTTGTTTATTTGTTGTTCTTCTCTTTGTTTGTTTTTATTTCTTTTGTTTATCTTTCGTTTCTATCTAAACCCTAAACCCTAAACCCTAAACCCTAAACCCTAAACCCTCAAACTTTTTTTTTCTTCTCTGCATGCAGCTGACAAATTAATTTTTTCTGTTGGCGAAATTTTGGTTATAGCGCAACGTCAGCGCCCGAAGAAGGTTTGTTGCTAGGGTTTAGGGTTTAGGCTTTAGGGTTTAGGGTTTAGGGTTTAGGGTTTAGTAGGGTTTCGGGTTTACTAGGGTTTAGTGGAGTTTTGTATTTGCTGCATAGGGTTTAGGGTTTACAGGGGTTTACAAGGCTTTACAAGGGTTTATAAGGGTTTATAAGGGTTTACAAGGGTTTAGGGTTTAGGGTTTAGGGTTTAGGGTTTAGGGTTTGTGTGCAGCCATGGCCGAAACCCTTCGGTCTATGGACGGACGATTTGGGTGCGGGGATTGCAGAGGCAAAGAGAAACCAATGGAGGACGC
>NW_013574805.1:230-940 GCF_000499745.2 Eimeria mitis | reverse complement strand
CTGCTGCTGCTGCTGCTGCTGCTGCTGCTGCTGCTGCTGTTGGTGCTGCTGCTGCTGCTGCTGGTGCTGTTGCTGCTGGTGCGGGTGCTGCTGCTGTTGCTGCTGTTGTTGCTGTTGCTGTTTGCTGGTTGCTGGAGTTGTTGTGTAGCCGCTGTTGCTGCTGCTGTTGCTGCTGCTGCTGTTGCTGCTGCTGCTGTTGAGTTGAACCTTCAGCAACAGCAGCAGCAGCAGCAGCAACAGCAGCAACAGCAGCAGCAACATGTGCACCATCATTACACATAAATATTTTAATATCTCTCTTGCTACTATTCCTGCTTCTGCTGCTGCTGCTCCCGCCGTTCCTGCTGCTGCTGCCGCTGCTCCCGCCACCGCTGCTGCCGCTGCTGCTGCTGCTGCTGCTGCTGCTGCTGCTGCTGCTGCTGCTGCAGTATAAGAACAAGACACGAGCTCAAGTCGAAGAAGAAATAAAAGAAGAATACAAAAAACTCAAAGAAGGAGTGCAGCAAATGCTAGATAAAAAAAATGCTACTTTGCCGGTATATACACTCTGCTGCTGCTGCTGCTGCTGCTGTTGCTGCTGCTGCTGCTGCTGCTGCTGCTGCTGCTGCTTCTGTTGTTGCTGTTGCTGCTGCTGCTCTTGCTGTTGCTGCTGCTGCTGGTGTTGTTGCTGCTGCTGCTGTCGCTTCTTTTGCTGATGGTGGTGTTGCTGC
>NW_013574805.1:0-130 GCF_000499745.2 Eimeria mitis | reverse complement strand
GTTGCTGCTGCTGCTGGTGTTGTTGCTGCTGCTGCTGTCGCTTCTTTTGCTGATGGTGGTTTTTTTTTTTCTGCTGTTGCTGCTGCTGTTGCTGCGGCTGTTGCTGCTGTTGTTGCTGCTGCTGCTGCTG
>NW_013574804.1:2738-2909 GCF_000499745.2 Eimeria mitis | reverse complement strand
TTGCCTTTCGTCCACCTCTGAACCTCAAGGGAACGAGCCAAACTCTCCATAGCACTCCCGCATAGAAAGCCTGTGCAGATTGGAAGCGTCCCTCGGTACGCACGTGATGGTTCGAGCACAACTCTTACATTTCCGACTTTCGTTGGCCTTCAGATAACGCGGGATTCGAAA
>NW_013574804.1:2122-2564 GCF_000499745.2 Eimeria mitis | reverse complement strand
GCACCTACCTCAACAGTGTGGCGAAGCCCTCTCAACCCATGCTATCGCTCGCTGTTTTGCTCAGACTGTGTGTTTTTAGAAGCACACACTTCTGCGTGGGTTGGGTATGAATACTGTTAAGTTTGAGAATGTTTGATGGCAGGCATGGATGTGTGCGCGCGTGCTTGGGAGTTCATGCAGTTGCAGTGTGAGGAAGGGGTGGGAACTTGCTGTGCTTTTGTCTCTGCTCTTCTTTGATATCTGTTTGGAGGGGATGTTCTGGCGCTGAGGTATGTGTTTGCGAGGGAGAGTCTGGCATTCGAAAAACCCTAATGAGCGGGTGCAAAAGTGTGTCTATCTGCAACGCAGTCGGTGTTGGGGAGCAGCACCTACCAGGCCGTACTCATGTAAAGTACTCAATACAATTGACGGGCAGTTTGATCGTGTGGCATGGCGGTTGGTC
>NW_013574804.1:1799-2022 GCF_000499745.2 Eimeria mitis | reverse complement strand
TCCAACTGTTTGGAATCTTCTGTGTGGGCAATTTACGAGTGTGTGTCGCTGATCGTCGTCTCTCCGAGTTGGGTATTGCATGCCAATGTGTGCGTAGGATTCCGAGCAAGAGGGCAGAGTCAACCTTCTTGTCTCTGCTTTCACACCGTTTCATCCTTGTCTTTAAACTTTTCGATTCGCTTCGGTCTTTGAGCGAGCCAGCATTTGCGATGCAGGCAGCAGC
>NW_013574804.1:1449-1699 GCF_000499745.2 Eimeria mitis | reverse complement strand
AAAGTGTGTCTGTCTGCAACGCAGTCGGTGTTGGGGAGCAGCACCTAGTAGGCCGTACTCATGTAAAGTGCTCAATACAATTGACGGCCAGTTTGATCGTGTGTCATGGCGGTTGGTCTGCAAGCAACAGAAGCAGGGAAGTGCGGCGGCGGCAGAAACACCTGTGTAAATACTCATGGGGCGCGGATATACTCCTGGCGCGCGGAAGCAGTTGCTCATTCAGTATATATCGTGCAGCGCGGAAGAAAGA
>NW_013574804.1:0-1388 GCF_000499745.2 Eimeria mitis | reverse complement strand
AGATCCAACTGTTTGGAATCTTCTGTGTGGGCAATTTACGAGTGTGTGTCGCTGATCGTCGTCTCTCCGAATTGGGTATTGCATGCCAATGTGTGCGTAGGATTCCAAGCAAGAGGGCAGAGTCAACCTTATTGTCTATGCTTTCGCACCGTTTCATCCTTGTCTTTAAACTTTTCGATTCGCTTCGGTCTTTGAGCGAGCCAGCATCTGCGATGCAGGCAGCAGCATCACTTCAGATATTGCATTGGGTCTGGGTTTGGTTCACTTGCCCTGGTTCAATTCTGATCTGCCTGCTGATAGGCGTGTCTACAGCATTTTGCGAGAGCGAGGGAACCTGCATTCATAAGCATCGTGCAGTTTGCAGTATGCGTGCATGACTCCACCTTTGCGGAGTGACGAAACATTGTCTGACGTTGCGACGGCGCACTTCTGTGGCTAGAAAGTATGGCAATAAATATCAGCGACAGTTGCGGCAATCCAAAGTTAGGACTGCTTCTGGAACGGCTGAGGCCGCCACGTGAGTTGATTTGCTTGCGGCAATTGTGGACGCCGTTATGTTTCAGAAAGTATGAAAGCAGGGATGGGCATATATGTTTGTTCCTGGAGATTATTCATGTTGCAGCGTGAAAGGAAGTGGGAGGCCTTCCGGCCTTTGTCCTGGTTTTCGCAATCATGCACTGCAGCAGGGATTTTTGACTCTGCGATCTGCGCATGCCAAGCAGAGTATGCCAATATAGGCAATCTAGGCAATCTGAGGTGTTTGGAACAGGAATTTATGCGTAGCGCAATGCATGTTGGGAGGCAGAAACCGCTGGGCCATGACTACTGTCAAACGCGCAGAGGTCTTCACAACATGTTCAGCCATGCATGATGGAACCTACCTCGCGAGTAGCGAAGGCAGAGCCCCGGACAAAACGCTTCTGTAAATGTCCATGGCGCTTGCACAGGGGCACACGGAGACCTTTCATTGTGTACCTACGGCGTAACCCAGAAGGAAGTAGAAAACGTTCTGAAGGCGGATGGTCTGGTCTGGCGAGATTCGCCGAGTTCTTTGGGGGTCGTATGTTTGCATCGCTGGCTCTCTTTTGTCCATGTTCGGGACTTCAAGGCAGAGCAGCAACGCGTTTGTAGGAATCCAACATAGTGGGCGCAGCCAAACAAGAATCATGCCTGTGGTCTGCGCCCATGTGATGGTTCAAGCACGTCCGTATCATTTTCATTTTCCGTGGGTATTCCAACGGGGCGGAATTCGACAGCGACGCCCCATGCACCAAGCTCCGTCGCTTTGCAGTTTGCTGTATGCTTGCATTTCGTTCTCCTGCCGTGGTGGAATTCAGCAGCGACTACGGATAGGCAGATCAGCTGTATTTTGTGGAGTGGCAGGCGAC
>NW_013574803.1:2650-3091 GCF_000499745.2 Eimeria mitis | reverse complement strand
ATTTATATTTATATTTATATTTATATTTATATTTATATTTATATTTATATTTATATTTATATTTATTATTTATATTTACAAATAATATTTACATTTATATTTATAAATAATATTTATATTTATATTTATATTTATATTTATATTAATATTTATATTTATATTTATATTTATATTTATATTTATATTTATATTAATATTTATTTATACGCACCGGTTGATGGGTCGTATTTGATGCCTAGATCGATATGTTCTTGTATACCGAAACCAAAATTTCCCGTATCAGAGAAATTTCTTTGTTTTAATTCATATTCTTTTACTTTTAAACCTTTTTCTAATATTTCTTCTGCTTTTTTTCCTCGTACAGTAACATGACATGCTATCTTCTCGTTACGACGAATACTGAATGAACGTATAGTCAACCGAGCACGAGAAAGAACAGGT
>NW_013574803.1:2279-2550 GCF_000499745.2 Eimeria mitis | reverse complement strand
AAAAAAAAAAAAAAAAAAAAAAAAAAAAGAAGTTACGAAAAAAAAAAAAATACGCACACAGAGTACTGGAATATGAATACATGGTCATGTACTCCATACATACGTGCAACACACTCTCAGCTATCAAACGAAAAACAGAAAAAATAAAAAAAAAATAAAAAAAAAATAAAAAAAAAAATAAAATAAAAACAAGAAAAAGGAAGAGTATTCGCAAGGGTGTTGTTGCGTGGGTGCCTGCCTGCACCCCACAGGGAGAAAAACACGAGCTTTG
>NW_013574803.1:1194-2179 GCF_000499745.2 Eimeria mitis | reverse complement strand
GAAAAAAAAAAAAAAAAATACACACAGAGTACTGAAATATGAATACTTGTTCATGGACTCCATACATACGTGCAACACACTCTCAGCTGTCAAACGAAAAACAAAAAAAAATAAAAAAAAAAATAAATAAATAAATAAATAAATAAAAACAAGAAAAAGGAAGAGTATCCGCAAGGGTGTTGTTGCGTGGGTGCCTGCCTGCACCCCACAGGGAGAAAAACACGAGCTTTGTTTTTTTTTTTGGTGGAAATTGTAAATAATATATATAAATAAATAAAAAAAAATAAAAAAAAAAAAAACTAACCTCGCCGACACAAATATTTAGCGTCAGCTTCTCGATGCGTATTTTGCGCATCGGGTTTTCTTCTACGGATTTCACCATCGTGACGGCAGATATGTTTATGAGTTTCTGTGCTGCCTTTGTGTTTTTCCTCCTTTTATAAATACCAAAAAAGGTATTTTAAATTATATTTATTTATTTTATTCTACAAAAACAAACAAAACCGAGAAGAAACCCAAATTTCTCGCGGCGCCGTCAGCAGCAGCACCGCATACATCAAGCCCCGTTCGTTTCTGAATTGCAGTGTATGAGGGGGGCTGCTGAGGTAAGCCGCAACAAAATCCTATTGCATGCAGCCCGAAATAAAATTATAATTGTATAAAATAAATTATTTCACAAACTTTATTCTATTTTTAAAAAAAAAAAAGAAAAAAAAAATTATTTTTTACTCTGGATATACGATATATCTCTGCACCGAGCACACCCAGCTCGAGTGTATACTCACCTCTCTCTGGCTGCAAGTGGAAACCAAGTGTTGCAGCTTCCTCTCTGAGCTTGTTTTATAGACTTTTTTCTTTTTTTTTTTAAATAAATGCAAATTAAATATTTAACAATTGTCTAAACTATAAATACATGAAACAAACGGGGCTCGAGGATGCCTGCATATACAGCTGGCGTGCTGCTGATGGGTATATTACACCTCTT
>NW_013574803.1:867-1094 GCF_000499745.2 Eimeria mitis | reverse complement strand
GTATACTCACCTCTCTCTGGCTGCAAGTGGAAACCAAGTGTTGCAGCTTCCTCTCTGAGCTTGTTTTATAAACTTTTTTCTTTTTTTTTTTAAATAAATGCAAATTAAATATTTAACAATTGTCTAAAGTATAAATACATGAAACAAACGGGGCTCGAGGATGCCTGCATATACAGCTGGCGTGCTGCTGATGGGTGTATTACACCTCTTGTTATGTAGCTTTCTCT
>NW_013574803.1:594-767 GCF_000499745.2 Eimeria mitis | reverse complement strand
ATATATATATATATATATATATATATATATATTATATATATATATATATATTATATATATATATATATATCTTCAACGGGTATATCGCCCCTTTTATGGGTTTTTATTTTTAAATTATATTGCAGCTCACAGCATCTTATCGAGAAGCAAACGCCCGGCACTGATTAGCTGTA
>NW_013574803.1:0-390 GCF_000499745.2 Eimeria mitis | reverse complement strand
TTTTATCTCTTTCTGGCTTTTTAAATGTATTATTTATTTAAATATTTAAATAGTTTAATATTTATACAGAATTCTCTCAATATAAAGGACAGCACGGGGCGGGGGCAACGAAAGTGGTTCTCGTTTCTAAGGAGATGTACTGCTTACTTGAAAACGCACAAAAAGAGTTACGGTTACAATTGACACGATTGGCACATTATTTTTATTTTTATTATTTTTATTATTTTTATTTTTATGTTTATTATTATTATAAAATTTTAGTAATAAAAACGACCACTCTTGCAATAATAATATTATGAAATATTATTATAAAAGTAGACTTTCCAGCAGTGAGAATATCATTAGCACACGAGGTGTGCTCCGGTATACGTTTGCCCCCAGATAAGACAA
>NW_013574802.1:2681-3002 GCF_000499745.2 Eimeria mitis | reverse complement strand
CTCATTGACGTTTTTTCCCCTTCAGCTATGGTAAAAGCTGCTCATGTTTGCTGTAGTGAAACAAACTACCGCTCCTAGACTGGAAACGGTGGCACTACTGTGGGTTAACACTGAAATTTGTACTAATTATGCCCCGAAAAATTCACTTCAACTGAAGTCGAACAAATTTTCGATACCGTCTTGGAAGGATCGCATGCATTGAGCAAACACCCTTGGCCGGGGTTCGTCGCTGCCGAAGCCCCGCTTCCAGCCCAGCGGTCCGTTAGGAAAGCAGCGGCTTTGTGGAGCTACTGAGAGTCAAAATGGGTCGAATTGATTCCA
>NW_013574802.1:1936-2581 GCF_000499745.2 Eimeria mitis | reverse complement strand
TGTTTTTATCATCTTTTTGGTGAAGCATCGCTGGACAGGATGAAAAACTTCAACTCGGTTCTGCTGGCCGTCGCCCTTCTGGGGGCCGCCCGAGGAGTGAACGGCCAGGACCCCGCTCAAAAAGGGTCGGCAGGTGGGTTGGAGCAGCAATGATGCTAAACAATTCTTTTTCACCTTCTGTGGAAAAAATTTCAACAAGGCATGATGCCGGTGTGGTCGTTTTGCGTGTGCGCAGAGTCTGCCGACTGCCTTGCGGACTTCAACACCGCTCGAGAACGTGCAGACCTTGAAGCTTTCACTGCAGAGACCAATGAGGAACAAAAAATGCCAATAAAAAATGAAAGCTACATCAAGGCTTTGTGCGAAGCTATGCAGCAGGCAAGAGGACTTTGTGGTGCCTGTCACTGCCTTGCAATGGCAGGCAACCCATTGCCTTGCAGCGTGTTTCTGGCTTTGTGGAGTTATCGTGCCCGAGCGTTGGCCTAAATTCGACAGTATTTCTCAATTCAACCTCCTTCAATATTTCTGGTTGCATTTTGGCCTGTTCAGGGTACACCAATGAACAAAACAACAGTAGAATACGCGCGCACCGGAACCTACGCGTACGCACCTCATATCGGTCCTGCCGACGGCTGCTCTGCAGCC
>NW_013574802.1:1591-1918 GCF_000499745.2 Eimeria mitis | reverse complement strand
AAAGGCCTACGTGAACTTCGGGGAGCTCCCTTCCAAATACGAGAAAGAAGAGACAGGAGTGTATGCCGAAAGCCGTAACCGCTCGCTCGTGGCCCTTTACAACCCCAAGGAAGGCGCCACTGTCGATTGCGCCTACATCACTTGTCCGGCCTCCACCGCAACCAGCACAACCACAACTAGCACTACAGCGCAAAGCTCTCAGGAGACAACACCAAATCCGAGCGATTCAGGTACGTGTCCACCTAGAACAGCACCATACCTGCACTCGGCGAGCGTAGAAGTCTAGGGCAGCGAATCAGCGGCCTAGGTCTCCGTTTCTCTTGTTTC
>NW_013574802.1:940-1491 GCF_000499745.2 Eimeria mitis | reverse complement strand
TCGGGGAGCTCCCGTCCAAATACGAGAAAGAAGAGACAGGAGTGTATGCCCAAAGCCGTAACCGCTCACTCGTGGCCCTTTACAACCCCAAGGAAGGCGCCACAGTCGACTGTGCCTACATCACTTGTCCGGCCTCCACCGCAACCAGCACAACCACAGCTAGCACTACAGCGCAAAGCTCTCAGGATACAACACCCAATCCGAGCGATTCAGGTACGTGTCCACCTAGAACAGCACCATACCTGCACGCGGCGAGTGTAGAAGCCTAAGGCAGCGAATCAGCGGCAAAGGTCTCCGTTTCTCTTGTTTCCTATTCAGGACAGAACCAGGAGAACGGATCGAACAGAAGACGCCTCTCTGCCTCCTCAGAGACTGTTACCGGCCTCGTTTGCCTCACAAATCCTGCAGCTCTTGAAGCTGGGCATATGCCATTCTCGTGCGTAGCTTAAAATGTGCCATCTCGTTTTCCTCTTCGCTGCACGTTGTCCTCCCGTGATGTCTGACCGCCCTGCCTTTCGCTTTATCGAACATTTTCCTTTCTCCTGTCGTTG
>NW_013574802.1:617-840 GCF_000499745.2 Eimeria mitis | reverse complement strand
CTCTCAGGATACAACACCCAATCCGAGCGATTCAGGTACGTGTCCACCTAGAACAGCACCATACCTGCACTCGCCGAGTGTAGAAGTCTAAGGCAGCGAATCAGCGGCCTAGGTCTCCGTTTCTCTTGTTTCCTATTCAGAACAGAACCAGGAGAACGAACCGAACAGAAGACGCCTCTCTGCCTCCTCAGAGACTGTTACCGGCCTCGTTTGCCTCACAAAC
>NW_013574802.1:0-374 GCF_000499745.2 Eimeria mitis | reverse complement strand
AGTATTCGGCACCCGTGATATGAGTACTGGTCCTTTGTATTTCTTTACACGTCCATGAACGAACCTCCCTGTATTGTCGGTTCCCCGAGTTTCTTGCCTTTGTTCGTGTGCTTAATCTTTACTACTGATTCCATTGGATTTCCACGGTTGACATTTTCTGCTCTTCTTCCTGAGATGTAGGGCATCCTGGCTGTCGTACAGTTTATTCCTCACTTGCGTTGTGTGCGGGCTTCTGCACAGCGAGGAGATTTGGGCGAACATCAAGGAGGCCATAGAAAGCTCTGCTTCTGCCTCAACGCAGTCCGCTCTCCTTGCTACTGCTTTATTTCTGCTCACTTCTTTCGTCATTCTCTAGGCAGCGTCAGAAAGCAAAC
>NW_013574801.1:228-689 GCF_000499745.2 Eimeria mitis | reverse complement strand
CTGCTGCTGCAGCAGCTGCTGCTGCAGCAGCTGCTGCTGCAGCAGCTGCTGCTGCAGTGGTAGCAGTAGCAGCAAATACGACTTCACCGGTCTTGGCAGCAGCAGCAACAAAAAGAGCAGCAACACCAGGAGCAGCTGCAGCTGCAGCAGCAGCAGCAGCAGCAGCAGCAGCAGCAGCAGCAGCTGGGGGCCCCGGTGTCTCTGGGGTCTTCTGGGGGCCCCCAGGGGCCCCCCTATAATAAAATATTTATTTTGTTTTTTGTTTGGGTGCTGTATTTGTTGTTTGTTCTTTTTAGTTTATATTTATTCTTTATAAAGACAAATTATTTATTATTTATATTTTTTATTTTATTTATTTAATATATTTTATTTTTTATATTTTTTATTTTATTTAATTAATATATTTTATTGTAATACAGTCAAACACAGAACATGCAGATACACCGCAACTCTATTTCGGG
>NW_013574801.1:0-128 GCF_000499745.2 Eimeria mitis | reverse complement strand
GCAGCAGCAGCAACAGCAGCAGCAGCAGCAGCAGCAGCAGCAGCAACAGCAGCAGCAATATTTTTTTTTTGGGGCCCCGGTGTCTCTGGGGTCTTCTGGGGGCCCCCAGGGGCCCCCCTATAATAAAA
>NW_013574800.1:2773-3003 GCF_000499745.2 Eimeria mitis | reverse complement strand
GAATCACGAATGTATAAAATAACTATTATTTATTTTATCATTTATATGCAGTACAAAGTAATCATTTTTTCCGCTCCTCGTCAGAAACTCGCAATTCAACAAATGCATTCCACAGACGAATTAAAACAATTACCACTTCCTTATGGGAAAGGATTTTCTTGGCCGCAGCATGCTTAACGATGAAAAGGCATTTCCCGTAGTTACTGCTTCTTTTGCTCCTGCTTTTGCTC
>NW_013574800.1:1961-2673 GCF_000499745.2 Eimeria mitis | reverse complement strand
TATATATATATATATATATATATGTACCGCGCACATCACCTGCAGATACGCGTCGGAGCCTTCATTTTTGCAGCACTAGAGTTCTCTGTTTGCTTTTTATATTAAGTAACCAGCAAATAGATATTTACTTGAATGCCCAGTGTACGATAGACCTGAATCACGAATGTATAAAATAACTATTATTTATTTTATCATTTATATGCAGTACAAAGTAATCATTTTTTTCGCTCCTCGTCAGAAACTCGCAATTCAACAAGTGCATTCCACAGAAAAATAAAAACAATTACCACTTCCTTCTGGGAAAGGATTTTCTTGGCCGCAGCATGCTTAACGATGAAAAGGCATTTTCCGTAGTTACTGCTTCTTTTGCTCCTGCTTTTGCTGCAGTTGCTGCTGCAGTTGCTGCTGTGCTTGCTGCAGTTGTTCCTGCCCTTGCTGCAACTGCTGCTAATATTGCTGCTGCTATTGCTGGAGTTGCTGCTGCTGTTGCTGTAGATGTTGCGTCTAATTCTATTTAATCAGCTGTCTTCATTTCACAGTGCTTTCTCATGAACACGTTCGTGCGTCTTTCAAAGGCGGCGACTGCAGGCTGGGTTTGTTGTACTAAGGTGACCTCTGTTTTTTGGTGGAGCTGTTTTTCTGAAGTGAACTTTCTTTCTTTGTCTCGGTGTGTTTGCTGTACTAAAGTGACGCTTTTTGTTTTGTTGGGGTT
>NW_013574800.1:1704-1861 GCF_000499745.2 Eimeria mitis | reverse complement strand
AGCGTTCGTGCGTCTTCCAAAGGCGGCGACTACAGGCTGGGTTTGTTGTACTAAGGTGACCTCTGTTTTTCGGTGGAGCTGTTCTTCTGAAGTGAACTTTCTTTCTTTGTCTCGGTGGGTTTGCTGTACTAAAGTGACTTTTTTTTGTTTTGTTGGG
>NW_013574800.1:0-1604 GCF_000499745.2 Eimeria mitis | reverse complement strand
GTACTAAGGTGACCTCTGTTTTTTGGTGGAGCTGTTTTTCTGAAGTGAACTTTCTTTCTTTGTCTCGGTGGGTTTGCTGTACTAAAGTGACTTTTTTTGTTTTGTTGGGGTTGTTGTAGTAAAATGGACTCTTCGTGTCTATTTTGGTGCGGTTGTTGTTCCCCTCTTCGTTCTTTTTGATGGGGTTGTTGCGCTAAAGCGGCTTGTACTCGGATATATCTGCAAGGACGCCCTGCATGGATCTACAGGTAGCTGTGGGTAGCTGTTCACAGCTATATTTTTTTCCTCCTAAGAGCAGCTTGGATCTGCGATTCTAAAGGCAAGAGTGAAGGAAACAAACACCAGAAAGCGGAAACCAAAAGGTCACTGAGATATCTCAGCTCAGAGACGTTGCAGCATTAAAACAAAAGAGCAAATGGGAGGGAGAAGGCTTCGAGTCCAGTCTGCACTAAAATCCTATACTGCTGCAGCTGCTATTGCCGCTGCTTCCTCTTCTACTGCTGCTGCTTCTGCTGCTTCTGCCTCCGCTGCCGCTATTTCTCTTGCTGCTGCAGTTAGCCCTGCTCCTGCTGCAGGTTCTTCTGATACGGTCGCCATTTCTGCTTCCTTTGGTGCTTTGTCTACTGCTGTTTCTTCGGCTGCTGTGGCTATGGCTGCAGTTGTCCCTGCTGCTCCACCAGCATCAATATCCAGCTCTACTCTCTGTTTTTTTACCCTATGAGAAGTCAAATGAGCTCTATTTCCAACTACATGCAAATGTCTAAGTATGCAGAGCAGTGGAGAGGCCATCCTGAGATGAATGGGCACGGGTTCATGTTTGTATCTCCCCAACGCGAACCAGCGGAGTTTATCCACAACCCGACGTAAACCCTAAACCCTACATCCGGTGCCCTAAAACCTTATCAGCGCATGCACACCTAAACAGATACAGAAAAAGAAGGCGCGCCAAGGCAGATGTTTAGAAAGACCTTGTGTTGCTAGCAGCCGCAATTGCAGCGGGTTCATGTTGCAGGGTCTCTGTAGCTAAACACAGATACTGTGGTGCCATATACCTGAATCGGTCTTGCCTACTTCTCCTCCTGCAGGTGTGTGGAATAGTGCAAAAAAATATTTCACATTAACTAGTGGCAGCAGGAGTGCATGTATGCTACAACAATTCTCTACAGCGGCAGTTAATTCAACGAAAGAGCGAGTGGTAAGGCTTATGCGTGCATCAAGAGTAACAGCAACTAAAGTTGCAGTGCACATGAGACACAGTATCTCTCTGTACCTGTCCCCTTAGATGGAACCTGGCTCTCTCTCTGTTGCCTTCAGCAGAATCTTTCTCTGTCTCCGTCTCCCTGTACTGAATCTGTGTCTGTCACCCTGGACAGAATCTCTCTCCGTCTCTATCCCTGTCGTTCATGGTAGAGATGAACTGTCTGCTTCTTTGTTTTCATATTCTGAATTTGTGTATGTCTCTATCTTGTTTGTCTCCTTATACTAAATCTGTCCTTATTTCTGTTTCCTTGTACATGCATCTGTCTCTGTCTCGGTCAGAAGATTTCCATCAATAAACATGAAAATTAGGTGGGCGTTGCAATGCGCAAGCAGTTTAGGAGTCC
>NW_013574799.1:875-2824 GCF_000499745.2 Eimeria mitis | reverse complement strand
CACAGTTTGAACTGGAAAACAATGTGGAACTAGACATTCTGACACCTGCAGGAAACCTCTAACGCTGCTAGGACACACTCGCTGGCAGATCAGATACAATATGCGGATACCCCAAGTATACACGGGGTTGCTGCATGAAGCGACCTACTCCGTGACAATCTGCGACTGACAGCGAGTTCGTGCAGCACGCTTTCCCAACGCCAGTCGTCTGAACACCAGCCAATAACCACTCACGTTGACAAGGACAATCGTAAGCAGAGGCGCAAAGGAAACTTTCCGGCGTTGCGAATGTGTAAAATTGTGTCCTGGCTGCGCTGCGTTTGCAAGAAAGCAAGTGTTGCGTAACGGGGTCAAGGAGTTTTGCTGATTCCTTTTGCATGCCGCACACATCAGACAAAACCCATCTGCGTTTAGCCGCATTGCAGAATTCCAGAAACCACGACTGCTGGTCTTGATGCATATCTGAAGGAACTGCAAAGCACACCATTTACACACGACGCTCCTTAAGCCGTACGTGACACCCGTGATGGGCGAACTGCAAACAATCATTTGACCGTATCTGCTTCCTGCATGGAGGCGCAAGCTATATTTCGCTTTTTCTGGCATGGCCGGCATTAAACGTGGCGCTGGCTTGGTAGGTACTGTATCGCAAAACGACCGCGCACAAAGTACTTGTTATACTGCAACTCGAGAAGGAGCAGGCGACTTGCTGAACACTTTGCAGTGAGTGGTGGTAACTCCCGTGTACGCAGCAAACCGTTCATCGGGCGCACTTTCTAAACATTCCACAGGTACCTTTCCAATGTCATTCAGGAGTACGTTCAGGGCGGCGTAACTTCGTACGGAAAATATACTCGCAGCAAAGCAGAAGTTATGAAGAGAAATTGTCAAAATATAGTGAAGATTGCACCCCTGACCATTCTTCCAGCGACTGAAAGCTCTCCAGAAATGTCTCATGGAATGAAAAGATTGCACGGGTGGGCACAGCAGCAGAAGGAACTGGAGGAAGATATACAGCATCAAGGCATGTTGCTCACTACACCCGTGGGAAGCTCCATAAACACCACACCGGTCCAGAATACACTTCCACGCACACGATCAACATTCGCTCTGTGGCAAAATATCATTCATATCTTTATCAGGCTAATATGCAGCTGCCACCAACGCACGCCCTGCAAAGATTCAAACATCCTCGAACGCTACCATGCTAGTCACCAAATCTATAACGGAAGACGTGACCGTCAATGACACATTTTCCCCCAAGAAGACTCTTTCTTCTGTATACCTGTAATTAGAACTCGACTTGGACCTGTGATGGGACCCAGCATTTGACGCACCTCCTGCCGCATCAGGCTTACCCTCTAGGTCTACCATACTGGGCAATACACTTTGTGAGGAAGAGTGGAGTTCAACTGCGGAGAGCAGCACCGCATTCAAACTGTCAAAAAAACAATTCATACAGCACATGACTGAGCTGGGTTAAGAAAGGCAATTTGCAGGGAGTTATGAAGCGATACGATGAGGGAATTAGTCATGAAAAGGTACGACGACTGCTTTCTGCGGGCCACAGCATACGAATTGTAAGATGCATTGCTCCAAATCGTACAGCGATAAGAAGCAAATTTTCCTGAACAGAACGAACATTTACAAGAAACGACATGGACTCAAATTCAAACCGCTATTTAGAAGCCATGAAGTGCTCGACACCTCTACAGGAGTATCTCCATTAGATACGCGGATGGCGGAACGTTTCATACGCACGCAGAGAATCCAGTTCTTCCGGAAAACAAAGGTGGCACCTAGCAGCCCCAAACTGGCCATGTGGTGCTGGAGAGTCAGTTCCAGCACTTAAGACAGCCTTCGGAAGCGCTACTGCCTGGAGCCCTAGTACCACCAGGCGTGCAAGGATACATAAGAAAGTCAAAACAGCATTTTGGACTGTCTTACGC
>NW_013574799.1:0-775 GCF_000499745.2 Eimeria mitis | reverse complement strand
AATGACACCTTTTCCCCCAAGAAGACTCTTTCTTCTGTATACCTGTAATTAGAACTCGACTTGGACCTGTAATGAGACCCAGCATTTGACGCACGGCCTGCCGCATCAGGCTTACCCTCTAGGTCTACCATATTGGGCAACACACTTTGTGAAGAAGAGTGGCGTTCAACTGCGGAGAGCAGCACCGCATTCCAACTGTTAAAGAAACAATTCATACAGCACATGACTGAGCTGGGTTAAGGAAGGCAATTTGCAGGGAGTTATGAAGCGATACGATGAGGGGATTAGTCATGACGAGGTACGACAACTGCTTTCTGCGGGCCACAGCATGCGAATTGTAAGATGCATTGCTCCAAATCGTACAAGATAAGAAGCAAATTTTCCTGAACAGCCCAAACATTTACAAGAAACGACATGGACTCAAATTCCAACCGCTATTTAGAAGCCATGAAGTGCTCGACACCTCTACAGGAGTATCTCCATTAGATACGCGGATGGCGGAACGTTTCATACGCACGCAGAGAGTCCAGTTCTTCCGGAAGACAAAGGTGGCACCTAGCAGCCCCAAGCTGGCCATGTGGTGCTGGAGAGTCAGTTCCAGCACTCAGGACAGCCTTCGGAAGCGCTACTGCCTGGAGCCCTAGTGTCACCAGGCGTGCAAGGATACATAAGAAAGTCAAAACAGCATTTTGGACTGTCTTACGTATCCTACACCGAGTGGTACTAAGATCTCCGTACAGGGCCGTGCAGTCCACTCAGCCCACAGCTGCATGTC
>NW_013574798.1:2721-3184 GCF_000499745.2 Eimeria mitis | reverse complement strand
TTTAGGGTTTAGGGTTTATAATACCTCTAATACCAATCTCTAGTTTATGTTTTGCATGTTCTAGTATATATGTTGCTGAGGGTTTAGGGTTTAGGGTTTAGGGTTTAGGGTTTATAAACCCTAAAGAAATGTTGCTGAGGGTTTAGGGTTTAGGGTTTAGGGTTTAGGGTTTATAATACCTCTAATACCAATCTCTAGTTTATGTTTTGCATGTTCTAGTATATAAGATATGTTGCTGTCGTTGCTGCCGCGCAGTGCAGCAGCAACAGAGAAGTTAGGTTCTTCGCCGAACAACCCCACCAGCTCGAGTCTACAAACACGTTTCATCCCGCTGCTGCTGCTGCTGCTGCTGCTGCTGCTGCTGCTGCTGCTGCTGCTGCTGGTGCTGGTGCTGGTGCTGCTGGTGCTGGTTGGTTGTAGCTGCTGCGATTGGTGCGGCAGGGATTGACCTGGAGGCAGTTGC
>NW_013574798.1:2392-2612 GCF_000499745.2 Eimeria mitis | reverse complement strand
GCTGGTTGGTTGTAGCTGCTGCGATTGGTGCGGCAGGGATTGACCTGGAGGCAGTTGCTGCTGCTGCTGCAGCGGAGGATCAGCAGATGAATCCGGCAGCAGTGCTGCTGCTGCTGCACCCGGCGGCAGCAGCAGCACACGCAGCAACCCCACCCCCTCCAGAAAGACACCATCCAGAGCTGCTATGCATGCATTAGCAGCAGCAGCAGAACCAAATGTT
>NW_013574798.1:1122-2292 GCF_000499745.2 Eimeria mitis | reverse complement strand
GCAGCAGCAGCAGCAGCAGCAGCAGCAGCAGCAATCGAACCGTTAACGTCCAACAACCGCAGCAGCAAAACAACCAGCAGCAGCAGCAGCAGCAGCAGCAGCACTTTCTACCCCCTCTGTCTCTCTGTATCCCCCTTATTCTCTAAACCCTCTATATATACACCCAGCGAAGAAACAGCCGCATAGGGGGGCCCCCTAGGGGGCCCCCCTATGGGGGCCCCCAGCGGCTTCTCTAGAGCCCCGCAGAAGTACCCTTTTGGGGGTCCCAAGGGGCCCCCGGGGGCCCCAGAGGCCCCTACGGGGCCCCCCTCTCTCCTGGGGGCCCCCCGCTCTCCGGGCCCCCCCCCTCCCCCTCTCCTGGGCCCCCCCCCCTCTCCTGGGGCCCCCCCGTCACCTGGGGGCCCCCCCATCTCCTGGGGGCCCCTATTATATATATGTAATTAGATAAATATGTGTGTGTGTGTGTGGTGTGGTGTCTTACAGTTTCTATGGGGCCATAGGAAGAGACACAGTCCCTGATATCTCCCTCTTGCAGAGCGAAGGTCCTGGTGGGTCTATCGACGAACAGCAGCAGCCGCGAGGGGCCCCCCAGGGGGCCCCCTGTTATAGGGGGAGGCGGACCCTGCTGTACAGGGTATGAGACTGGGGGAGGGGGCCCCATCGATGATGGGGGGCCCCTTGTTGATGCTAGGTACTGCTGTGCTGCTGCTGCAGCACCAGATAAGCCGCTACATAAACCTCCTATTTCCTGCTGCTGCTGCTGCTGCTGTTGCTGCTGCTGCTGCTGCTGAGGGTCCTGCTGCAGCGGGTCACCTACTGGAGTACCCGAGCCTCTAGCGGAGAAGAGAAGCTGCAGCTGCTGCAGCTCCTCAGAGGGTTGCTGCTGCTGCTGCTGCTGTTGCTGCTGCTGCTGCTGCTGCCCCATAGAGGGGTCCGAAGCAGCAGCGAGAAACATATCGGCGCAGGAGATTCAATTCTTTATGAAGGGTCTTTTGCTGTAGCAGTTGCTGCAGCTGTTGCTGCTGCTGCTGCTGCTGCTGCTGCTGTTGCTGGCGCTGCTGCAGCAGCTGCTTCTGTCTTACTGGTTGCAACACAGAGAGAATATGTACAGTGTACGTACACTCTGTCTTTGTCTCTGTGTTTTGGGGTGATGTTTGCTGCAGCAGCAGC
>NW_013574798.1:868-1110 GCF_000499745.2 Eimeria mitis | reverse complement strand
AATATGTACAGTGTACGTACACTCTGTCTTTGTCTCTGTGTTTTGGGGTGATGTTTGCTGCAGCAGCAGCGGCCGCGGAGCTGCAGCAGCAGCAGCACAGCTGGATGCGCCGCAGTCCGAAACGGTCCGTTACTTCCTGGAATAAGGTGATTTGCTGCTGCTGCTGCTGCTGCTGCTGCTGCAGCTGCTGCTGCAGCTGCTGTTGCTGCCAAGTTTCAGGTGTACATACACCCTAGCGTCCG
>NW_013574798.1:349-613 GCF_000499745.2 Eimeria mitis | reverse complement strand
CAGCTGCTGCTGCAGCTGCTGTTGCTGCCAAGTTTCAGGTGTACATACACCCTAGCGTCCGTCGCCTGTGGGCGCTGCAGCAGCAGCAGCAGCAGCAGCAGCTCCGTATGCACGGTAGTTTATTATAAATACAGCAGCAGAAGCTTTTCAGCCAAAAACAAAATATTTTTAGTCAGCAAATATAAAATATAAAAGCGGGGATTATGCCGTGGGCCTGTCGTGCTGCATGCGCTGCTGCTGCTGCTGCTGCTGCTGCTGCTGCTG
>NW_013574798.1:0-93 GCF_000499745.2 Eimeria mitis | reverse complement strand
TTGCAGCAGCAGCAGCAGCAGCAGCAGCAGCAGCGGCCGCGGAGCTGCAGCAGCAGCAGCACAGCTGGATGCGCCGCAGTCCGAAACGGTCCG
>NW_013574797.1:0-2156 GCF_000499745.2 Eimeria mitis | reverse complement strand
TGCTGTTGATGTGCCTTTAGCGGTAGCAGCAGACCCCATCCGTGAATTGCTTCAACAGCTCCAGCTGCTGCTGCTGCTGCTGCTTCTGCTGCTGCTGCTGCTGCTGCTGCTGCTGATGCTCCTGTTGCTGCTGCTGCTGCTGGTGTGTGTACAGGCGACACGATGTGTGTGACCGTCTCCTCCTCTTCTACGTTGGATAGTGTTGCTGCTGCACCTGCTGCTGCTGTTGGCGCTGCAGTGTATTCAGGCTGCCCCCTTGCAACAGGGGGGACCCCTGCTGCTCCTCCGCTGCTGTCTCCTTCGCCGCCCCCGCGCAGCAGCTCTGCAGCAGCAGCAGCAGCAGATGCAGCAGCAGCAGGTGCAGCAGCAGCAGGCGCAGCAGCAGCAGCAGCAGCAGCAGAAACACCACAGCTGCTGTGGGGGGCCCTCAGTGGGTTTGTCTCCTCTCTTATTCCTCCCTGCCGCATGCGGGTGATTACAGCTTATGGCGACGAGCTGCTGCTGCTGCTGTCTCCTGTGCTGCTGCGTCTGCAGCAACAGAACAGCAGCAGCAGCAGCAACAGCAACAGCAGCAGCAGCACCTTGCTGCAGGTGCGCTATGCAGTCAGGTGTCTTGCGAGCTCTTCGCTGCTGCCTGAGCTGCCGGCGCTGCGGCGTTTTTGCAGCGAGCAGCAGCAGCAGCAGCAGCAACAGCAGCAGCAGCAGCAGCAGCAGCAGCAACGGCCCATCGAGGACCTTGGGGTTTTCAAAGGAGACACAGAAACCCTCAGCGGCAGCAACGCCAGCAGCATGGAGACAGACAGCTGCTGCAGTCCCTCTGTGGTGGGTGGAGACACTCCTGTATCAGCTGCAGCAGCAGCAACAGCAGCAGCAGCAGCAGCAGCAGCAGCAGCAGGAGATACTGAAGCGCCTGCTGCAGCAGCAACAGCAGCAGCAACACGAGGCGGCCTGCTGCTGCGCGGTGTCTCCTCGCTGCCGCAGCAAGCACTAGATATGGCTTGGGCAGCAGATACAGGTTTGCTGCTGCTGTGGGGTGGAGACGGGCTGCGTGTTGGTGTGTCTCCGCTGCTGTCTCTACAGTCAGCGCCGCTGCAGCAGCAGCAGCAGCANGCTGCAGCAGCAGCAGCAGCAGCAAAAGCTACCCTTTGTATGCAACACAGAACACGCCACACAAATGCCCAGAGTCTCCTGGGCCTCCTTCCTCCCCTCATCGTTCCTTTCGCTGCTGCAGCAGCAAAAGCAGCAGCAGCAGCAGCACTTGCTGCAGCTGCAGCAGCAGCAGCAGCAGCAGCAGCATTGGGTGGACAGGTTTCTGTTGGCTCCTACGGGGCGATTGCCTCTGCTGCTGTGTGCAACAGCAGATGCGCAGCAGCTGCTGCTGCTGCAGGTTGATGCTGCTTCGTCCGTGCTTGGAGTGCAGCAGCTGCAGCTGCTGCTGCTGCAGCAGCAGCAGCAGCAAGAGGAGAACGAAGATATCTTCCCAGGCCTGAATATGGAGGCTGTGGCGGGTATCTTCAGAACACCGCAGCAGCAGCAGCAGCAGCAGCGGCAGCACTCGCACCACCTGTACTCACAGCAGCAGCAGCAGCAGCAGAAGCAGGCGGTGCTGCTTGCTGCTCAAGTCGTTGAGCTGCCTGCCCCCGTAGCCTTTCCGCAGGCAGTGACATCTGTGCTGCTGCTGCTGACTGCTGCGCTGCCTGATGCTGCTCCTCCGAGGCAGCAGCAGCAGCAGCACCAGCACCAGCACCACCAGCAGCAGCAGCAGCAGCAGCAGACAGCCGTGCTGACCCCGTGGCTGCTGGCCTTCGCGGTCGATTCCCGCTGCTGTGTAGTACACGAGCAGCAGCAGCAGCAGCAGCAGCAGCAGCAGCCCAGCGCTGGATTTGGTTTAGGATTGTCTTTGATAGGAGCCTGGAGAGACACGCGCTGCACTGCAGCAGCAGCAGCAGCAGCAGCAGCAGTAGCAGCAGCAGCAGCAGTACCTGCTGCTTCACGTGTGAGAAGCTGCACATTTATTAGAGAGGGGCATCAGCTGCTGCTGCAGCAGCAAACAGCTGCTGCTGTCTTAACCCCGGACCGCCTCATTGTTGCTTCGCCGCTGTGGCTGCAGGAGCAGCAGGACGACGTGCAGCAGCAGCAGCAGCAGCAGCAGCAGC
>NW_013574796.1:2225-2735 GCF_000499745.2 Eimeria mitis | reverse complement strand
ATTAATAGGAGCATCCCCTTCTCTCTCCGCAGAGTTTCTATGTGTCTCCTTTTTCTTTGTATCTGTCTCCTTTTTTTCTCTTTTTTTTTCGTTTCTTTTCTATTTATAACATACAATATATAATATATATAAATATAAATAAATATATATTTATTTTGTTTGTTTTTTACAGGTATTGATAGGAGCATCTCCATCTCTCTCTGCAGAGTTTCTATGTGATGTATATTTTACATTTAAATTACTACCAGGAGACAGTTGGCTTATAAGAGGGACACATAAAACAACAAGAGAAGAGAGACAGATAGGGGAAGAAGAATATACAAATAAAGATATATTATATATAAAACAATTAAATATACATGCATCTATACCTCTATTTGTTAGTGAGAGAGAACCTAAAGGACTGTTTCAGGCTAATGCTTTTCACTTAGTACAAGCACTACAAGAAATACGATCATCTGCTTAATTTATTTTATTTTATTTATTTTATTTTATTTTATTTTATTTTAT
>NW_013574796.1:1544-2150 GCF_000499745.2 Eimeria mitis | reverse complement strand
TTTTTTTTTTTTTTTTTTTGCTTTTTTTTTCTCTTTGTCTCCTTTTTGTTGTTTTGTTGTTTCTTTATATTTGTTTTGTTTTCTATATTTGTTTTGTTTTTATATTTGTTTTGTTTGTTCTTTATATTTATTTTTATTTTTTTTGTTGTTTATACAACAACAAAAAAAATAAAAAAAAAAAAACAAACAAAACGAAACAAAACAAAACAAAACAAATAAAATAATAAAATAAAAACAACAAAATAAATTAAAACGATACGATAATAAAGACAAAAAAATAAAAAAATAAATAAAATAAATAAAATAAAAAAATAAATAAAATAATAAATAACAAAACAATTGAGAAAATAAAACAATTAAAATAATAAAATAAAAACAGAAAAAGGAGAAACACAACAACAATAAAATAATAAAACAACAAAAATAATATAAAGACAAGAGAAAAATAAAAACAACAAATATATAATATTTACAAATATAATATAAACAACAAAAATAAATAAATATATAACAACAAACAATACAAAAAGAAACAAACACAAAACAACAGAACCACCCTAGAAAGCCAGATGGGGGCCCCCTAACCTAACCCGTCACCCTGGGGGC
>NW_013574795.1:16580-16880 GCF_000499745.2 Eimeria mitis | reverse complement strand
AAAAAAAAAAAAAAAAAAAGTACCGCGTTCTGCTGCTGCTGCTGCAGCTGTTGCTGCTGTTGCTGCTGCTGCTGCTGCTGTATTTGACAGTCAATTTGTTGTATTTCTCCATCAAGAAAGTCTCCAGGTTTATAAGCTTGTTGAACTACATCGCATGCAAATTTATAACTTTTGTGAAAGCCCCATCGCCGCAAAGGAAATCTTTTTGTTGTTGGTTGTTTACTTTTTTCTGTTTCATAGTAACGAGCTAGAAACTGATAGCGGTGAGCATCATACACCACACCACGTACACCCGGCAGC
>NW_013574795.1:15815-16511 GCF_000499745.2 Eimeria mitis | reverse complement strand
TTTTTTTTTTTTTTTTTTTTTTTTTTTTTTTTTTTTTTTTTTTTTTTTTTTTTTTTTTTTTTTTTAAGGAGGAGAGGCAGAAGAAGAGACAGAGGAAGAAAAAGAAGAGACAACAGAATAAAAGGAGACAAAAGTATAAAAAAACAACTATATATAATATATACATATATATAATATATAATATAAATATATGTATATATATATATATATATATATATATATTACCTGCATTAGTTTTTGGTGCGGGTGTGAGTAAGGAATCGACGAGGAGTCTATACACCCCAGCTAGGCCTTCTTTATGTAGAAAAAGAGAGACAGCAGCAGCTTCATCTGATAGCCAAGAAGATAGTGTATCTCCTGCTGCTGCTGCTGCTGCTGCTGCTGCTGCTGCTGCTGCTGCTGCACCAAAAGAAGAAGATGTAGGAGCTGAGGAGACACTTGAGAGAGGAGACAGTGGAGGGTTTAAGCCATCTAAACGATCAGGAGATCCCTCACGTAAACCCTCCTCTGCTGCTGCTGCTGCTGCTGCTGCTGCTGCTTCTGCTGCTGCTGCTGCTGCTGATGCTGCTGCTGATGCTGAGGGGACGCCAGGCGGGGAAGATTCCTCTGCTGCAGCTGGTGATGCAGCTTCTACTCCTGCTGCTGTTGCTGCTCCTGCTGCTGCTGCTGCTGCTGCTGGAGAATCTGCTGCTGCTG
>NW_013574795.1:15382-15715 GCF_000499745.2 Eimeria mitis | reverse complement strand
TGAGGGGACGCCAGGCGGGGAAGATTCCTCTGCTGCAGCTGGTGATGCAGCTTCTACTCCTGCTGCTGTTTCTGCTCCTGCTGCTGCTGCTGCTGCTGCTGGAGAATCTGCTGCTGCTGCTGCTGCTGCTGCTGCTGCTTCGGTTGAGGGGAAAGTGTGGGGGGGAGGAGACACATTTGGGGTGTATAGGGAGACAGGAGACAGCGGAGGGTCGCCGAAGGGCCCTGTCTGTGGAGACCCCATGCTGCAGCAGCAAGCTAGAAGGAGACAGAGAAGAAAGAAAGAAACCTAGCAGCAGCAGCAGCAGCAGCAGCAGCAGCAGCAGGAGAAACT
>NW_013574795.1:10414-10934 GCF_000499745.2 Eimeria mitis | reverse complement strand
AGATCGAGTGCTAGTAGCAGCAGCAGCAGCAGCAGCAGCAGCAGTAGCAGCAATACCACCAGCAGCAGCAGCAGTGGTTGCAATACCAGCAGCAGAAATAGCAGCAGCAGCAACAGCAGCAGCAGCAGCAATAGCAGCAGCAGCAGCAACAACAACAATAACAGCAGCAATAGCAGCAGCAGCAGCAACAGCAATAGCAGGAGCAGCAGGAATAGCAATAGCAGCAGCAGCAGCAGCAGCAATAGCAGCAGCAGCAGCAGCAGCAGCAGCAGTGTTGCTGACCCTGTGACGAGGAGACAGCGAACTGCGTCTTCTTTTGTCTCCACTCCTCCGTTAGCTATCACTGAAAATATTATAAACACAAACACACAAAATATATATTAACAGCAGCAGCAGCAGCAGCAGCAAGTGCAGCAGCAGCAGCAGCAGCAGTACTGTTTTTGCAGCAACAGCAGCAGCAGCAACAGCAACAGTATCTGCAGCAGCAATAGCACCAAAGCAGCGGCGAAAAAACCACCAC
>NW_013574795.1:9791-10314 GCF_000499745.2 Eimeria mitis | reverse complement strand
CAGCAGCAGCAGCAACAGCAACAGTATCTGCAGCAGCAATAGCACCAAAGCAGCGGCGAAAAAACCACCAGCAGCAGCAGCAGCAGCAGCAGCAGCAGCACGAACAGCAGCAGCAGCAGGAGCAGCAGCAGCAGCAGCAGCAGGACCTGGTATATTGACTCTTTGTTTAACTCTCCTGATAAGCCCCCAATCTGCTGCTGCTGTGTCTCTCCCCTTCTCTTCTCTCGTTCGCGCATGCAGTGTTAGTGCTGCAGCCCCAGCAGCCTCGAGAGCATAAGACAGCAGCAAAGTTTCTTGACATGTTCTGTCGAGCTGCTGCTCTGCTGCTGCTGCTGCTGCTGCTGCTGGTGCTGCTGCTGCTGCTGCTGCTGCTGCAGCACTAGAAGAAGAAGAATAAGACACACGAAGACCATCGTCTGCAACACACAAACCCTAAACCCTAAACCCTAAACCCTAAACCCTAGACCCTAAACCCTAAACCCTAGCAATAAATACACGAGAAAAGAGGCTGAAAAACAAGCAG
>NW_013574795.1:8099-9691 GCF_000499745.2 Eimeria mitis | reverse complement strand
CAGCAACAGTATCTGCAGCAGCAATAGCACCAAAGCAGCGGCGAAAAAACCACCACCAGCAGCAGCAGCACTAGAAGAAGAAGAATAAGACACACGAAGACCATCGTCTGCAACACACAAACCCTAAACCCTAAACCCTAAACCCTAAACCGTAGCAATAAATACACGAGAAAAGAGGCTGAAAAACCAGCATTCTCCCCCTCACAAAATATTCTACGCTCCAAGGGTTTAGAATCTAGGGTTTAGGGTTTAGGGTTTAGGGTTTAGGGTTTAGGGTTTACAGGCTCTGCTGGTGGGGGCTGTTAAGACTTTGCGAATTTTGCAGGTCACCGGAACACTCAGGCGGCGGTGCATCGCAGACACCATAGACCTAAACACAAACCCTAAACCCTAAACCCTAAACCCTAAACCCTAAACCCTAAACCCTAGATCATGGAGAATGGAGAATGGATAGCGAAGAAGAAAACCATGCTGTGTTGGTCTTACACTCTTAATAGTTAATGCTAAAACACTAAACCCTAAACCCTAAACCCTAAACCCTAAACCCTTGGGGGTTTAGAGTACCTTTATTTGTAGCAGTAACAGAGATAAAGAGATAGCCTAATTAAAAGATAATAAGGAGACAGAAAAGGAGACACAGAAAAGGAGACAGAAGAAGAGACAGAAGAGGAGACAGAAGAGGAGAGAGAGACAGAAAAAGAAAGGAGACAGCAAAAGGAGAAAAAGGAGACAGTAGAAAGAGAAAAAGGAGACAGAAGACAGAAGAAAGAGAAAAAGGAGATAGAAGGAAAAGAAAAAGGAGACAGAAGAAAGAAAAAAAGGAGACAGAAGAAAGAGAAAAAGGAGACAGAAGAAAGAGAAAAAGGAGACAGGAGACAGAAGAAAGAGGAAAAGGAGACAAACGAAAAAGAAAAAGGGGACAGAAGAAAGGAGACAGAAGGAAGAGAAAAAGGAGACAAAAGAAAGAGAAAAGGAGACAGTAGAAAAAGAAAAAGGAGACAGAAGAAAGATAAAAAGGAGACAATAGAAAGGAGACAGAAAAGAGCAAAACAAAAAGGAGACAGAAGAAGGAGAAAAAGGAGACAGAAAAGAGAAAAAGGAGACAGGAGACAGAAGAAAGAGTAAAAGGAGACAGGAGACAGAGAAAAAAGAGACAGAAGAAAGGAGACAGAAGAAGGAGAAAAAGGAGACAGAAGAAAGGAGGCAGAAAAGAGGAAAAGAAAAAGGAGACAGAAGAAAGAGAAAAAGGAGACAGAAGAAAGAGAAAAGGAGACAAAAGAAAGAGAAAAAGGAGACAAAAGAAAGAGAAAAAGGAGACAAAAGAAAGATAAAAAGGAGACAGAAGAAAGAGAAAAAGGAGACAGAAGAAAGAGAAAAAGGAGACAGAAGAAAGAGAAAAAGGAGACAGTAGGAGACTGACAAGATGAGGTCTGGTTCGTCGAGGAGATAAGCCCCGTAGTAACCGCGACGAGCTATACCCTACAAAGAGAGACAAAAAGAGACAAAAGGAGACAAAAGGAGACAAAAGGAGACAAAAGGAGACAATAAAGAGAATAAAGGAGAGTAAGTGAAGGCAGAGGGAGACAAAAGGC
>NW_013574795.1:7838-7999 GCF_000499745.2 Eimeria mitis | reverse complement strand
GAGACAAAAGGAGACAAAAGGAGACAAAAGGAGACAAAAGGAGACAATAAAGAGAATAAAGGAGAGTAAGCGAAGGCAGAGGGAGACAAACGGAGACAAAAGGAGACAAAAGGAGACAAAAGGAGACAAAAAAGAAAGTAAAACAGAATAAATGAGAATAA
>NW_013574795.1:7361-7738 GCF_000499745.2 Eimeria mitis | reverse complement strand
AAAAGGAGACAAAAGGAGACAAAAGGAGACAAAAGGAGACAACAGGAGACAAAAGGAGACAATAAAGAGAATAAAGGAGAATAAAGAAGAATAAATAAACACAACAGGAGATAAAAGGAGACAAAAGGAGACAAAAGGAGACAAAAGGAGACAAGAAGAGACCAGAGGAGACTAAAGAAAAGAAAAAGGAACAAAAAAGGAGACAGAAGAATAACAACAAAAGAAGAAAAAAAAATAAAAAAAGAAAAGAAAAGAAACAAAAAAGGAGAAAAGAAAAGGAGACAAGAAGAAGAACAAAACCAAAAGAAAAAATAAAAAGAAAAAAATAAAATAAAAAAAATAAAAAAGAGAAAAGAAAAGGAGACACGAAGAACAAA
>NW_013574795.1:1536-1742 GCF_000499745.2 Eimeria mitis | reverse complement strand
AGGGTTTAGGGTTTATGAGGGTTTAGGGTTTATGAGGGTTTAGGGTTTAGGGTTTACCACATAAACCTCCTGAGCTGCTGCTCCGGCCAGTGAACCCCCAAAATATAAATTAACAGTTTAGGGTTTAGGGTTTAGCGTGACACTACGAAAACCTCCCTAGGGTTTAGGGTTTATGAGGGTTTAGGGTTTAGGGTTTACGAGGGTTT
>NW_013574795.1:1036-1436 GCF_000499745.2 Eimeria mitis | reverse complement strand
TGTCTTTACACATGAGCAGCTAGATTCACTACAGGGCCCTTCATCCTGCTGCTGCTGCTACTTCTGCTGCTGCTGCTGCTGCTGCTGCTGCTGTGTTGCTGCTGCTGCTGCTGCTGCTGCAGAAACCCTCGTTGGGCGAGACGGCGGAGTTTCTTCATTTTAATGTCTCCGTAAGTTTTGCTGCAGCAGCAGCAAACCAGCAGCAGCAGCAGCAGCAGCAGCAGAAGCAGCAGCAGCAGAAGCAGCAGCAGCAGAAGCAGCAGCAACAGCAGCAGCAGCAGCAGACGTAAAAGCAGCAGGAGCAGCAGCACGCCCCAGCAATTCCTATGCACCGATATAAATATGCTACTTCTGCTGCTGTTGGTGCTGCTGCTGCTGTTCGTGCTGCTGCTGCTGCTGT
>NW_013574795.1:552-936 GCF_000499745.2 Eimeria mitis | reverse complement strand
AGGGTTTAGGGTTTAGGGTTTACCGCATAAACCTCCTGAGCTGCTGCTCTGGCCAGTGAACCCCCAAAATATAATTCCAATCGACGCGGGTGCAGTGTCTCCTCATCTGCAGCAGAAACTCACTCGTGTCTCTGCAGCAGCAGCAGCAGCAGCAGCAGCAGCAGCAGCAGCAGCAGCAGCAAACAAACATATATATTATAACGCTGCTGCTGCTGCTGCTGCTGCTGCTGCTGCTGATGCTGCTGCTGCTGATGTGGTGATGGTGATGTGGTGATGGTGAGGTTGCTGCTGTTTTTCTGCTGCTGCTGCTGCTCGTACTGCTGCTGCTGCTCATGCTAGTGCTGCTGCTGCTACTGCTAATGTTGCTGCTGCTGCTGCTGCTGT
>NW_013574795.1:228-452 GCF_000499745.2 Eimeria mitis | reverse complement strand
CGTCGACTGCATGCGCTGCTCTTCAAGGGGCAGGCAAGCAGCAGCAGCAGCAGCAGCAGCAGCAGCAGCAGCAGCAACAGCAGCAGCAACATTAGCAGTAGCAGCAGCAGCACTAGCATGAGCAGCAGCAGCAGTACGAGCAGCAGGAGCAGCAGAAAAACAGCAGCAACCTCACCATCACCACATCACCATCACCACATCAGCAGCAGCAGCATCAGCAGCAT
>NW_013574795.1:0-128 GCF_000499745.2 Eimeria mitis | reverse complement strand
GCTGTTGCTGCTGTGTCTTTACACATGAGCAGCTAGATTCACTACAGGGCCCTTCATTGCTTTTTTTTTTTTGCTACTGCTGCTGCTGCTGCTGTTGCTGCTGCTGCTGCTGCTGTTTGCTGCATGCA
>NW_013574794.1:1945-2736 GCF_000499745.2 Eimeria mitis | reverse complement strand
AGATGCAGATGGTACCACCCGCATGGCTCCCCAGCATTGCCCGTCCCTGCTGCCGCTCACCAACCAACCGTCAACCGCACAACCTCTCGCACCCTACTCTCTCCAGGCCGCTCTACAGCCACCAAGCAACGCTCCCTCTTTCCAAACGAAACGCACTACACAGCGCCACTGGCGCCCCGCACCTGCAGCACTTCGGCGCGCCCCAACACGCCACACTGCTCACCATCTGTCGTCCCACGCAAAACCAAAAATAATCGATATGCTCACAAACGCTTCACCCCGCAGCACCGCAGGCCTCTACCTGCACAAACATCGTCAATGCATCGTTAGACACCCAGCCCACCCACTGCAAACGCAACATGGATGCATCTTCACGCTGAGCAACCCTCATTCCTACGGCCCTTGACACCTCACAAAGCGCCAGCCATGCATCGGGACACCTACTCCGCATGTGCAAAACACCCTCAGGTTTATGCCCACGCTCCTGCACACTCCTGAAGCTGAAGCTCATACAACACCGTCCAGTGAGCGATTCGCGCCTCAGCTCTCGCATTTCTTGGAGCGCGTGCAGGTGAATCAACTGCCCACGAGCGTGCGCATCCTAAACAGGCTAGTGCTGCATACTTCATCAATGCACTGGCTTCTTCCGACGCGCTATGCACGGCAAAACTGGTCCGACAGCAAACATGGCCACGTGCGCTAATAAACTCCGTCGCATGCAAGCAGGCTGACCTGGCGATCTACACAACGCGTCCAGGGGCTGGAACCGCTGACACGAAGAATAACATGCC
>NW_013574794.1:1403-1888 GCF_000499745.2 Eimeria mitis | reverse complement strand
AGCAAGGGTCGTATTCCTCGCCACCTCAACACCATGGCATAAACGTCCCGACGATCGCTAGTGCGCAGCGTTCAAAGCCTCTGCCCAAATTGCCTGCCTACTGACTGGACGCAACAACGCATAGTAGAAACGAAGCCACACCTGTCACGGACGCCCCTGATAGGCTGCCTTGCAGGGCTGTCACATGCCGTGTCAGAACCGCATGCACCTCCCACTCCTGCACGACCAAACTGCATGGGCGCATCGCACCTCCGCACTCCTCCAAGTCGGGCAAAGTACGGCCTCGCTTTGAACTTCCGTTGCACAACTCGGCACCTGCTGATGCCAAACCATTCGCGGAAATATCCATACGTAAATGGCAAAAACGGCATTGACGGCCAAGCCGTGCGGAAGCGCAAGAGCCTTCATATCGCTCAGGGTGAAATGCACCGTGCTTGCTTACTTCTTTGTGTGCTCAACGAGACAGCCAAATGCCACGTGGGCAG
>NW_013574794.1:0-1378 GCF_000499745.2 Eimeria mitis | reverse complement strand
GCTGCAGCGAGCCTGCTGCAGCTCTTACCATCCCACGAAAGGACTGCCCACGTGCAGCGTCCCTGAGACGCACTGCCTCTGGCTGCACATACAAGATACCCGCAACGTCACAACAACGCGTCCACAAAAAACGCCCAATTTGGTCCTCTCATGCAGACTCCCACACACCCATACACCGTCCTCTGGCCCGCCCCTCTTCACTAAGTTTAACCCACTCACAATCGCCAACCCCACTCCCGTTTTTCCGTGTCCATGTGTCCTTCCGCCGGCGCGAGCGCTGCTATTCCAATTCCTCGTCACGACTGCCCCGCGCCGCTGCCGTTCCCCGACCAACCGCCACCCACACACAATCGGTGCATATCTCTTCATACAGTTCCTCTGCAATCGCAAAATGACGCTTCAACCTTCCCAGCAAAACGCACTTACATCACAGCTCCTCCGCCGTAGCTGCCGCCTATGCGCTACGGTGTCGTACCCCAGCCCTTCTCCCAAACGCAAAACTCACCTCGTCACCGACCAGATACAAGGAAAATCCGCAGGCCCATAAGCCCTTCAACCTACCGCACCATCTCCCTCTACCAGCACACATAGCCAGGCCTGTGCATTTCGTTTTAATAGCTTTTGGTAGGGAAGCCTAACAGATGTTTGGGTGCAACGGGCATAAGCACTCAGGCAGAATGCTCAGCATTCTCAGGCGCTTTCACCATAGAAGTTCCAATGGGTGAACGAAAATCGCCTGAAGGAGTCTGCGCACCCTTACGCGAACTGCGCCTGTACCCAGTTACATACTCAGGTTCCGGGATGCCTGCCGATGTGGGTGTCGCCGGGTGCATGCTTCCAGATACATACACTTTTGTACGCGTATGTCTGCATCTGTGAATATCTGTTTGGAGATGTCTAATTAGAAATATTTGAATATACATGTGTACACGTGCACGCAGAGATGATATCCGTCATACGGCTCCTCAACACTGCCCATCCCTGCTGCCGCTCACCAACCAACCGCCAACCGCACAACCTCTCCCACCCTATTCTCACCAAGCCGCTCCACAGCCACCAAACAGCGCTGCCTCCTTCCAAACAAAACGCACTACCCACCGTCACTGGCCCTAGGCACCTCCAGCACTCAGTCGCACACCAATCCGCCACAGCCCTCGCCTCCTGTCGTCGCACGCATACCCTAAAATAATCGACATGCTCACAAACGCTTCACCCAACAGCACCGCAGCCCTCTACCTGCACAAACATCATCAATACATCCTCCCACACCCAGCCTCTCCACAGTCACCATCGAACAAAAGAACCGCTCAGGCGCAGCTTCACTGAGACGCACGGCCTGTCGCTGAATACACAAGTTACCCGCAACGTCACAGCAACG
>NW_013574793.1:479-2737 GCF_000499745.2 Eimeria mitis | reverse complement strand
GGAGGGGATTCAACAAGTTGCCAATGCTGTTCGTGTAAGCTAAAAGTGGATGTCACACAGTGCTGTCCACCCCGAGCTTTCGGGTGTAGCGACGGCCTTCTTCCACTTTCATGCACATTGCCCTTCATGTATGTCAATTAGGTCACCCTTGGACCTCGTGGACGCAATATTCTTTTGGAAAAGGACTACGGACCTCCGTTAATTGTGAATGATGGGGTTACGATTGCACGCAATATTGAACTGCCGAATAGGGCGCACAATGCTGGGGCGAAACTCGTGCAAGAAGTGGCATCGACGTCAGATGAGTGGGCCGGGGACGGAACGTCCTCCACAACTATCCTTACGGCTGAAATCGCAAAGAAGGTGTGTTTTGTCTCCTCGTTGCGCTGCGCGCATTACCAGTCGATGTATAATCTGGCCTCCATTTGCTGCAGTCACCACTTGTGTATTTTCCGTGTGCAGGGAGTTGAGTACGTGAACCAGGGACACAACCCCATCCCGTTGCAGCGCGGAATTCAGAAGGCTGCGCGTATCATGATGGACGAAGTGAAGAAGCTCGCAAAACCCGTAAATGGTTTCGGCGACTTGTTGAACATCGCCACTGTCGCCACGAGCGGGAATGCGTCGATGGGCGAAGTAATTGCCAAGGCTTTCGACAAACTCGGCAACCACGCAGCCATAGTCCTGGAGAACAATCCATCGCAAGAGGACAATGTAGGAGAATAAGCCAACTATGATTCGCAAAAGCCCACGTTGGTCATGCTGCACGTGTGTGCGGGTGAAGGTGGACCGCAGCGTCCACGCCCACTATATACTGCACGGACAGTGTGGCATTGTCGCTGTTGTTGCAGCTTGAATTTACCGAAGGCTACACGTTTGAAAGAGGCTACAGCTCCCCCTACTTCTTGCTGGGCGAAGAAGCAGACTTCATCGAGTGGAAGAACCCGCACGTCATGGTCTGCGATTACAAGATTGAGAGTGCGCAAGCAATGCTTCCAATTCTTGAGCATTTCGTGAGGACCAAAGAGCCTTTGGTCATCATTGCTGAGGACTTCTCCACAGACATGCTCCAAACCTGCATCATCAACAGCATGAGGAGGCTCCTCAAAGTGGTGCGCAAAGGATTCGGCTTCAGCTCAGCTCACCCGAGACAGCACACGCACAAACACTCACGGAACGCGCCATGCGGCTCAGCAACCCGGACGAGGTTTCTAGAGGGGAATATGCAGGTGCGAAAGTGCAGCGTAAACATACATGACAGTCTTAACGTATGTGTGCTTTCAGGTGACTATCCGGGCCCCTTCGTTTGGCGAGCGCCGGAAGGACTACTTGCGCGACATTGCAGTGGCAACAAACGCCCAACTAATATCTAAGGATTTGGGTCTACCTTTAGAAGAGGCGACAGCTGAGCATATCGGCAGCGCTCAAGGAGTTGTAGTGAGAAAAGACAGGACATCCATCTTAACAAGGCCTGAGTTCCAGGAACAGATCCAAGAGAGGTGAACGAAATATATTTATATATATAATGCACAAATATATGTATATGATACATATTCATATAATCTTTATCATGCAATGCTTCTGCTTCTGCATTCGCTGATCGCCGCTACGAGGACGATGCGCAGTGGTTACTTTTGGGCGCTTTGAGTTCTTGTTTCAGAGTGCAGAGACTTCAGGGCGAAATGGAGACGGCCACTTCGAAGTTCGACAAGGAGAAGTTAGGCGAGCGCATTGCTGCTCTGTCAGGAGGCATTGCAAGGATCATGGTAAGCATCGCGCAGATCGTTGGATGCCTCAGCAGCCGTGACTGGAGGGAATTGTTGTGTGAAGTCTTTTTAGTTTATATGTTCGTTGAGCATATTGGCTGGTAGCGCATCTGGCTTTCACGGGGTGCGAGATATTTGCAGATTGGCGCATCTACGGAGACCGAGCAAAAGGAGAAGAAGCTGCGGTACGAAGATGCAATCAATGCAGTACGAGCAGCTATTGAAACTGGGTATGTTCCAGGCGGTGGCGTTACCTATCTGGCACTAAGTACTGATCAGTTCCGAAAGAAAGTTCTGGACACGGTGGAGCAGACAGCCCGTGAAGAGATGAAGGGAGTGGACGAGTCAACGGGAGAGGAGTTCCAAGTGGTTGGTAAGTAGCAGTAGCAGTTGTTATTGCTGTTGCTGCTGTTCCTGTTGTTGATGTTATTAAAATAGTTTCGTGGTAGTTGTGAATCTCTGCAGTGCGTGCCACACTGCAAAGCGAAGCAG
>NW_013574793.1:0-250 GCF_000499745.2 Eimeria mitis | reverse complement strand
ATATATATATATATATATATATATATATATATATATATATATATATATATATATATATATATATCATCCATAGATGTGCATGTACAGGTATAATGTATGGCCTATATTTAATAAATGTAGTGTCGTTACGATTCCTCCTGTGCAGGATTGGATGGTGAACGCGTAGTCAACGCAATTTTGAATGCAAAGAAGCCATTTGGGTTTGGTTGGAATGCCAAAACGAATAGGTTTGGAGATATGATTAGCCAGG
>NW_013574792.1:1850-2828 GCF_000499745.2 Eimeria mitis | reverse complement strand
TGCTGCTGCTGCTGCTGCTGCTGCTGCTGCTGCTGCTGCTGCTGATGGTGATGGTGGTGGTGGTGGTGCTGCTGCTGCTGCTGCTGCTGGTGATGATGGTAGTGGTGGTGATGATAATGCTGCTGCTGCTGCTGTTTTTGTTGCTGCTAGTGGTGGTTCTGCTGCTGCGGGTGCTGCTGGTTCTGCTGCTGCTGCTCCTGCTGCTGCTGCTGATGGTTCTGCTGCTGTTGATGATGATTATGCTTGTTTTGCTGCTGCTGCTGCTGCTGCTGCTGCTGCTGTTTGGCTTCCACAGCAGCAGCAACAGCAACAGCAGCAACACCACTAAGAACAGCAACAGCACCAGCAATAACACCAGCAGCAACAGCAGCACCAGCAGCAGCAACAGCAGCAGCAACAGCAGCAACAGCAGCAGCAGCAGCAGCAGCAGTGTGTGTGTGTTGTTATATACAGGCAGCAGCACATTGCGGCAGCTGCTGCAGCAAGGAGACAGTCTCCTTTCTGCTGCTTTATCTGTTTCTTTAACTAAAGTTTTGTTGCTTTCTTCTGCTGATTATATAAATAGAAAAAAAAATAAAGCTGCTGCTGCTGCTGCTGCTGCTTCTGCTGCTGCTGCTGCTGGTACTGGTACTGGTGCAGCAGCAGCAGCAGCTGCTGCTGCTGCTGCAGCAGCAAACCAAGAAGAAGAACCCCTAGAACAACCACTACAATTCAAGCCGTATGTCTTTTTGTTTTTTATTTTTTATTTTTTATTTATTTTTTATTTTTTATTTATTTATTTACTTATCTGTTTATTTATTTATTTATTTGTTTATTTATTTTATTGTTTATTTATTTATTTGTTTGTTTGTTTGTTTTATTGTTTTTCTCTATATAAACATATTAAACAGCAATTCTTATTGTTTAGGGTTTAGGGTTAAGGGTTTAGGGTTTGTGGTTTGTGGTTTGTGTGTATAGAAAAGAAATAAATAAAGCTTA
>NW_013574792.1:1157-1750 GCF_000499745.2 Eimeria mitis | reverse complement strand
TGTTTGTTTTATTGTTTTTCTCTATATAAACATATTAAACAGCAATTCTTATTGTTTAGGGTTTAGGGTTTAGGGTTTAGGGTTTGTGGTTTGTGTGTATAGAAAAGAAATAAATAAAGCTTCAGGGTTTAGGGTTTAGGGTTTAGGGTTTAGGGTTTGTGTTTTTGTGTTTATAGAAAAGAAATAAATAATGTTTTAGGGTTTAGGGTTTAGGGTTTAGGGTTTAGGGTTTGTGGTTTGTGTTTATAGAAAAGAAATAAATAAAGTTTTAGGGTTTAGGGTTTAGGGTTTAGGGTTTGTGTTTTTGTGTTTATAGAAAGGAAATAAATAAAGTTTTATTTATTATTTCTTCTTTATATAAACACACCGTTGAACCGCAATTTTCGCAGGGATTAGGGTTTAGGGTTTAGGGTTTAGGGTTTAGGGTTTAGGGTTTAGGGTTTGTGTTTTTGTGTTTATAGAAAAGAAATAAATAAAGTTTTATTTATTATTTCTTCTTTATATAAACACACCGTTGAACCGCAATTTTCGCAGAGATTAGGGTTTAGGGTTTAGGGTTTAGGGTTTAGGGTTTAGGGTTTGTGGTTTGTGTG
>NW_013574792.1:727-999 GCF_000499745.2 Eimeria mitis | reverse complement strand
AAGTTTTATTTATTATTTCTTCTTTATATAAACAAATACAACAAAAATTTGGGGGGAGCTGTGATGGCGCTACCCGCTGCAACCAGTGCCTCAGGACCCTCTTCGCTCTCATAGTAATTTATTTATTTTTTTTTATTTTTTATTTTTTATTTTATTTATTTCTTTTTGTTTTATTTTATTTATATTAATTAATTTATTTATTTATTTGTTTTATTTGTTTATTCGTTTTTGTTTTTTTTGTTTCTTTTTTTTGTGGTTTTTTGTTAAATGGA
>NW_013574792.1:0-544 GCF_000499745.2 Eimeria mitis | reverse complement strand
AGTAATTTATTTTTTTTTTTTATTTTTTATTTTATTTATTTTATTTATTTTATTTATTTGTTTTGTTTCATTTATTTTATTTATTTATGTGTTTGTTTGTTTTATTTGTTTTTTTGTTTTTTTTGTTTTTTTTGTTTTTTTGGTTTTTTGTTAAATAGATGCCTCAGGAGGACCCTCTTCGCTCTCATAGTAATTTATTTTTTATTTTTTATTTTATTTTATTTATTTTTTATTTCTTTTTGTTTTATTTTATTTATTTTAATTAATTAATTAATTAATTTGTTTGTTTTATTTGTTTTTTGTTTTTTGTTTTTTTTTGGTTTTTTGTTAAAATAGTAGATAGATGCTTCAGAACCCTCTTAATTTATTTTTTTATTTTTTATTTTTATTTTTATTTTTATTTTATTTTATTTTATTTTATTTTATTTTATTTTATTTTATTTTATTTTATTTTAATTAATTGTTTTATTAATTTATTGTGTTTATTTGTTTTATATATTTACCTTTTATTTTAATTAAAAAATTATTTTTTTTTTTTTTTTTT
>NW_013574791.1:1938-2738 GCF_000499745.2 Eimeria mitis | reverse complement strand
CCGGCACTCACCCACTGGCATCGTCGGGTGCGAGGAGGATTCAGGAGGGAGCGGTTCGCCAATTTGCAGTTGTGTAAGCTGTATAATATCCGTTTCATTTAGGCATTACATAAAGTTTTCACTTAAAAATTACACGACCTTTTTTATTTAATCCTCGCTACAGAAAAAACGGTCTTGTGCGATGTGCTGTGGCAGGCAGCTTCTTCTGTCTCGCTGCGAAGCTCCACTCGTGAATGCTGATTATTCGTTTTTATTTTGGAGACCCACTGCACTATACGTTAATGTTTGCTTTCATTTACTTGTACCTATCACCTGTATATATGGGCGTATATATATTTTTAATATTTCCGTGCATTGCATATATATATGGATGTGTGCTCCTGTTGCACAGGGGGCCCCGCGCGAGTAGGTATGCACTTGAATGACTCCGAAATCTGTGGTCAACGCTCTCCCGCGTCGCTGTGCCTCTTCTGCTTGTACATGTATAGGCACAGCTAGGGCTAGGGTGAGCAAGACGAACTATTCGCCGCGTCTTCATTCTCGGGAAAATGAACTAGGGAAAATGAACTAGACAGAGAGCACCAGTTGCACCTTTAATTTTGCTTATCCTCCCTTTAGAGTTAGCATTTGCCATATGGCGCCTTGCAAAAGTAGGTTACAACCTCAGGACCAAGTGAGTTATGGTCGTGTCGTTAGGACAGAAGGTCTTTACTAGGGTTTAGCGCTTAGGGTTGAGGGTTTAGGGTTTCGGGTTTAGAGTTTAGCTATGGCACGACTGAGTGGCTTCTATTCAAATGCCG
>NW_013574791.1:0-1879 GCF_000499745.2 Eimeria mitis | reverse complement strand
AAATCTAAGTTCACTAGATTGCCGGGCTGTAGATTGCGCCTGTAGTCCGCCTCACGAGTTTGCCAGCGAGGCACGTAATTGGTTTCCAATAAAATTCCCCTAGATGGAGGCAAAGTGCTTGAAATATGTACGAATGTTCCGGTGTGAACGAGAGAATCAAAGGAAAACCACCTCGAGATTCGCACTTTTGTACTATCTTATCATCTATTTTGTTTCCGTTATTCATTTTTCCTTGGTTAACTAGCAGTGGAAGCGGCCAATGCTCCAATGTTTCACCGGCTAGTCAATAGTAGGGGAGTAGTCCCCATAGTCGAGGAAGATATAAGTATGGCGATTAGCCGTTTCTGCAGCAGAATGTTTTTGTTGTTTTCTGCTGTTGCTGCTGACTGAGGAAGGGGAAACGGTGGGTTCATTTATTCTGTACTGGCTTGTTTGTAGCAGTTTCTTTGCTCCCAATGCATGAGGTGCACATGGCAATAGCTCTTACGGGCTGTTAGCCGTCCGTTGCAGAGCTTCTTTTTCAGACGTATTTTACAATTTGGGGGCCAAAATCCCCAAGTAACCGCACAAAGCATACGAAGAACGACGCAAGTAGACCTAAGCTAGTCTACGGCCTGACTTTAGCTTAATCTCCATCTTGTCGTGCGAAAATGTAGTAAAGCGAAGTGTTTGATGGGCATTCAATATGTATGTGAACACTCCTGAGTAAGGCTTCTAACCCTTTCTAGCTGCTTCTTCCCAGAGTGTGCCGTCAGTTGAACTGCTGCAAGTGTTGGCCCCCTTGGCCATGTGTAGACCAGTCAATATTAGCAACGTAGCAGTTGTAAAGTAAGGAGAAGCAGACCCCAAACTGAAGTGTGACTCGCGCAATACTTCATGGCAAGTGGACCTGCTCCGCTTCTTGTGCAACCAAAATAGTTTGCAGGTGTGCATTTGGGCACTCTCATTAGGTTACAGCTAGAAGGCCGGCATGCTATTTACCTCAGTAGTGCATTCATGTATGCCAAAGGGGGCAATGCAGCACGTCGGGGTGAGCAATCCCTCTGTCCTGCAAGCAGGAGCAGGAGCAACAAACACGACATCAGAGGCAGTGATCTGCTAGTTAAGGCCCAACTATTTCTTTTATCAGCTATAAGCAGATGGATCTCACTAACAATGCTTTACTCGCCATTAATTCCAGGTGCACCACCGACAGAATCCGGTGGATCCTGTTCCTACCGAAAGATAGTGTGGAAAGCAAACGGCGGTCTAGACGAAGCGCATTTTCCTAATAGTTTTGTCTGTCGAGCGATGAAGTATGAGTGTATTGTATGAGCTCTACAAGCGAATAGGTGAGTGATACTGTGGTTAGAGTATCAGTAGAATACGTTATTTGTAGATTCTCAGACAGATTAGTAACATAATAGTGACAGAAGCGTGTAGAGGAACAATCACGCCCCCCTAGTCGGCAGCTATTCAACGTAACCCTGGCCGGCGGCAACCGGAGATTGCGCTACCTTGGGGAGGGGAAACCGAGAACGGAATCTCGCCCAAGGATCTGCATAGAACGGGTATTCGGCCGCGCTGTAGACAACTCAGATTTTGCTTTTCGGAACGTTTTCCAGAAACTAACACTCTAAGCTTCATTCGTTTATGTTCAATTCTAGCTAACGGATGTGTCCTTCCAACCGCTGGCTGAAGACCCTATAAAGTAATGGCTGTACGGCTGTTTCTGCTTACGCCTTTTGATTTATTGCTAGACGGTAAGTAGATTAAACAGCTTGTGCCGATTTTGGTGAATCGATACATATAATTATATATATAATATGCGCAAATAATGATTGTCCTTCGTAGTTTCGTATATTTCTCCAGTTAAGCTGGCGGTGCCCTGTTGAACTCC
>NW_013574790.1:2765-3008 GCF_000499745.2 Eimeria mitis | reverse complement strand
AAAAAAAAAAAAAAAAAAAAAAAAAAAAAAAAAAAAAAGAGAAGGAGACAGAAGAAAATACCCGCGATAAGAAAGAGACAAAAACAAATGCATAAAAAAAAAAACAAACAGAAGAGGAGACAGAGACAACGAACAAACTAACGACAGAGACAGAGACAGAGAGAAAAAGAAAGAGACAGAGAGAGAAAGAGACAGAGAGAGAAAGAGATAGAGACAAACAAAGAACAAATCATAAGGCCATCG
>NW_013574790.1:2361-2657 GCF_000499745.2 Eimeria mitis | reverse complement strand
GTTTGTTGGGTTTCTGAAGGAAGGCCTGGGTGTGGTGCGGTGTATTTCTTCTTTTTTTTGTCTCCTTTTTGCTGTCTCCTTCTGTCTCCTTTGTGTGTGGGGTTTTGTGTGTATTGTGAGAGTAAGAAAGAGGAGACAGAAAGAAAGAGAAAGAAGAAAGGAGACAGAAAAAAGAGACAGAAAGAAAGAGACAGAAAGAAGAGACAGAGGGATTATGCGTGCACCGAGCATCTCTCTGTGGCTTGCTGTTTGTTTATACTCTTTCTTTCTTTCTCTCTTTTTTTCTTTTTTTTCTT
>NW_013574790.1:1118-2261 GCF_000499745.2 Eimeria mitis | reverse complement strand
AGAAAGAAAGAGACAGAAAGAAGAGACAGAGGTTGCTTGCTGTTTGTTTATACTCTTTCTTTCTTTCTCTTTTTTTCTCTTTTTTTTTCTTTTTTCTTTTTTATTTTTTCTGTCTCCTCCTTTTCTTTTCTGTTTTATCGTCTCCGCCTTGTATTCCGATTTTATGGTCGTTTTACATCTCCCTCTGCAGCAGCAGCAGCAGCAACAGCAGCAACAGCAGCAGCAGCAGCAGCAACAGCAGCAGCAGCAGCAACAGCAACAGCAGCAGCAGCAGCAGCAGCAATAGGGAAGTTGAATTCCTTCAGCTGGCAGGGTTCTTCTCTCCGTCTCTTTTGGGGTGTATGTACACCTCAGCATCTGCTGATGCAGGCACCAGAGAAGGAAATATAGATAAAGAAGCAGCCACTAATTATAATTTATTATTCTTCTTTATATTAGACTGGGATTGGGGTTGTATGGGGCCCCTACAAAAGGCGTAGCTGCAGGGATACAGAGACAAAACAGCTGCTGCTGCTGCTGCTGCTGTTGCTGCTGTTGCTGCTGCTGCTGCTGCTGCAGTGAGTCAGCTGTTCTCTCTGGGTTTGCTTAGTAGCAAGCAGCAGCAGCAGGTGCTGCTGGTGTTGTCTCCCCCCTGTCTCCTTTTATTATAAAAACACAGCGGGGCTGTGTTTGTCTCTTCTCCTGTCTCCTGCAGCAAAAGGAGACAGAGGCGTTTGTCTCTTTCTGTCTCTTTTGGGGTTTCTACGCCCCTGAGGAGCTTTGCTTTTTTAGGCTGCTGTTCGTTGACAGCAGCTGACTTGGCTTTAATAAAATATTTAGGGTTTAGGGTTTAGGGTTTAGGGTTTACGGTCTAGGGTTTAGGGTTTAGGGTTTCGCGGTGCTGCACTGCACTGCAACTAGGGTTAGGGTTTATGGGGGGATTCAGGGTTTAGAGGGTTACTGAGGGTTTAGGGTTTAGAGAGTCTAGGGTTTAGGGTTTAGGGTTTGTTGAGGCTAGCAGCCTGTGCTAGTGTACATCTCAGCTGCATGTACACCCGTCCTGCTGCTGCTTCTATTCCTGCTGCTGCTGCTCCTGCTGCTGCTGCTGCTGCTGCTGCTGCTGTGACTGCAAGTTGTGGCTAGGTCGTGCACATGCATGCATGT
>NW_013574790.1:419-1018 GCF_000499745.2 Eimeria mitis | reverse complement strand
TAGTGTACATCTCAGCTGCATGTACACCCGTCCTGCTGCTGCTTCTATTCCTGCTGCTGCTGCTCCTGCTCCTGCTGCTGCTGCTGCTGCTGCTGCTGCTGCTGCTGTGACTGCAAGTTGTGGCTAGGTCGTGCACATGCATGCATGCACGCATGTGTGCATGCATGCATGCATGCGTGCATGCATGCATGCATGCATGCAAAGCCAGCGGCAGGAGAACTGAAGGCTGCAGAGTTTTTAGTTTTAAACATTTTGACAAAGCGCAGCAGCTGCGAGTGTTTGTGGTGTTGCTGCTGCAGTCCCCAGCCCCAGTAGTACTCTGCCTAGGGTTTAGGGTTTAGGGTTTAGGGTTTAGGGTTTTTATCTAGGTGTTGAGGGGGGCCCCCCATCAAGCTGCTTCTCCAGGGCCCCACCAGGTAGTGGGCCCTATACAGAGATTCAGCTGTAGGGAAATATCTGCCTTCGTTGTCTCTTTCTTTCTCTCTCTCTTCTTCTTTCTTTCTATCTCTCTCTGTCTCTGCTGCTGCTATGCTAGCTGCTGCTATAGGGGCCCCCCCTACAGAGGCTCTCCTGGGGGCCCCCCCCGCCTTGGGGGTGTC
>NW_013574790.1:0-319 GCF_000499745.2 Eimeria mitis | reverse complement strand
TCTCTCTCTCTTCTTCTTTCTTTCTCTCTCTCTCTGTCTCTGCTGTCTCTGCTGCTGCTACGCTAGCTGCTGCTATAGGGGCCCCCCCTACAGAGGCTCTCCTGGGGGCCCCCCCCGCCGTGGGGGTATCAGCAGCAGGGGCTCCTGATGGGGCCCCTGCTGCTGGGGCCCCTGGTGGGGCCCCTGGTGGGGCCCCTGGGGGCCCCTGATGGGGGCCCCCTGCTATGGGGGCTGATGAAGGTTCACCGAAGAATGCATGTAGAAATGTTTCTTCTCTCTGCATGTGGCGTTTGCTGCTGCTGCTGGGTATTGCATGCGC
>NW_013574789.1:2234-2829 GCF_000499745.2 Eimeria mitis | reverse complement strand
TATATATATATATATCCACCGCTTAGTGCATGCGGAGCAAGCAACTTTACAAAAATATTAAAAAAAACCGTGGGGGGGAGATATACTCAGTTAGAGTATCTTGCTCTGCCTGCAGTAAGCCCAGGGGCCTCGTTTTACCCTCAATAGGTTGCATGCAAACACATACAAACGCTAGATATTAAGTGTATACAGAGGCAACGCATGCATCCAAGGATACTTACACGCTTGCATCATCACCAGCAGCAGCGGGGTGAGCTGCAGCTCCATATACGCTGCCTCCTCCGCCGCAGCTCGAGGCCCTGAGCTCAGTGCCAGGATGCTGGAGGGGGTTGTGGGGGAGGGGCTGTAGCAGCTGTTTCTGGGGTCTGTTGGTTTTTGTTTTTACTTTCATTGCATTTGACTCTTCTTTCCTCGATTAACTCTTTACATAGCTAGAGTTTTAATACTGCACTGGATATTCTTATCTCCCTGTGCCAGCAGTAAATTACTTTCATGAAAAAGAAACTCTTCTGTGCGTGTGCAAGCTACTGATTTTTAGGTACGAGTTGCAGTGCATGCCTTTGGGGGTGCCAGCTCCGCAGCTTCTTCTGCTCAG
>NW_013574789.1:1912-2206 GCF_000499745.2 Eimeria mitis | reverse complement strand
TATATATATATATATATATATATATATATATATATATATATATATGTATATACTGAGTTATACAGTAACTCACTGTTCACTGATGGATTTCAAGAAAGTGTTATCAAGCTGCAACTGCAGCTGAGTATGTGTATTGACGAGCGAGGAGGCGATGCATGCGTACGGTGCTCTGCGGTTTGGGGCTTTGAGAGCAGTCTTCTGCATGCAGTCTGTAGATACATATTGGGGTCCACCAGCCAGCTGCAGCGAAGCCGAGTGAAGAAAAAGTTACTAAACTAAAGAAACTCTCAACTC
>NW_013574789.1:0-1812 GCF_000499745.2 Eimeria mitis | reverse complement strand
TGCTCCGTGACAGCAAAAAAAAAAAAAAAAAATTTTTGTTTTTCTGTGGTTTTGTTGAGAGACTTGAAGCCGACGCAGCCACCCCACATCTTCTGCTCTTTTTCCATCGGCATTGAATTGTATCCATACAAAATATTTAGCGATTAAACTTTCTCTCTTTTTTTTAGCTCTGCGTCTGCTTCTCTACAGACTTTCTCCTCAAGCTGCGCGGCTTCTCTGAGCCTTGAAAGGGAGATTGAAGCTGCGCCCGGAGTGAGCTCGATGCATGCACTGGGTACCTGCTGCTGCTGTTCAGCTGCATGCTGCACGCGTTCCAAGCTCTCCGGGGCTTCAAACAGTGCTGCTGGGCCCATGCCGCCTGCTGCTGCCACGCACGATGTAGCCGCTGCTGCTGCTTCTGCTGCTGCTGTCGGAGCAGGCTGCACTGTTGCTGCTGCGGCTGCTGCTGCTGTGGCAGCGGGGCTGCTCTGTTGCTGCCGCGAGCCCCCGAAGATGCGTATTATCTTTTCCTCAGCCTGTGAACTCTTTTTTTTGTGCGGGGATCGATCCCGGGGTTGTAGGGGGATCGGATCCCACCACGCTGCAGCCTTTGTAAGACCATCACGATGGAGTGCATGCACTCATCTGTCTCTCTCTGCAGCGTCTCTGCAGTACGGAGCAGTCTCCTGGCTCCTCCTGTTTCCTTGGTACTCCGCTCCCACTTCTTCTACTTGTGTGTGTTGAGCTAGCTGAGAAGTACACGCTGTCAGTGCTTTCTAAGATATAAACTTCAACAACTAATTTAATATTTTAATTATATTTATAAGTAATGGATTTCTCTGCTTGATAAAGAAGCATTCCACCACAAGTTGAGAGACAGTTGTTGCCCTGATGAGCTCCGAGGGGTAATACAGATGAATATATATTGCTGCCATCGTCTTTATCTTTTTTTTTTTCTAGTTAAGAGGATTCCAGAAATATAATATAATATAAATGTATATAAATGTATATAAATATATATATTTATGTATCTCCGCATGCATTCTACACACGAAATTACACACCGAGCGACGCAAAGAACTTCTTCTTATCGCGACACTTTGGCTGTTATATTTATATGAACTTGCGCAGGATACCTGGGGAGTAAAGAAAGGCTGAACAGGCTTACTAGAAACTGTTTTTTTATTTTATTTTATTTTTTGTTGTAATTCTATTGCAGCTGGTGACAGTCCCCCTTACACCCGCCATGCAGCAGCGTCGCGGTTCAAGTCAGCCAGGGAATATCCGTTTGGCCTTTTTGTATACTACCTGCATGCAAATAAAAATACAAAAGAAGTGTTTAGAGAGACAGTGCATGCATGCAGCAAAGAAATATCGGTTGTGCATGCATGCATAGTATCCACGAGATGGCGCGCTGCAGCTCCTCCTCCTCCCCCGCAGCAGCAGCAGCAGCAGCAGCAGCTCAGCAGCAGCAGCAGCAGCTGCTGCTGCTGCTGCTGCTGAGAGGCCTGGGGATGATGCCAGCTACTCTTATGTGGCTCTCTATAACGTGAGTAAATTTCTGTTTATTTTAATACGCATTTATGCATTTTTTTATAAATTATTTTAGCGTGAGAGAACTGCATGCAATAAAAGTAATAGTTTTTGTATTATATATTCGTTCATATATAAAATATATATTATATATATTTAGTTAATATATAATACAATAAATAAACGTTTTCTTCTCTTTCCTTATATTGTTGCGGTGTATGTACACCACGCACCACAAGCAATAAAGGATCCATCCTCTTTCTTTATAAACAAAAAAAAAAAATCATTAATTATATTTTT
>NW_013574788.1:1800-2829 GCF_000499745.2 Eimeria mitis | reverse complement strand
TGCAGCAACCACTGCATCAGAGTGAGGAGATGCAGCTTCTGCGGCAGCAGCAGCAGCAGCGTGTCCAGGGGATTCACCTACAGCAGGCGGGGCAGCAGCTATCGCTCCTCCTGCCGCTACTTCCTCTCTTTTCTGTCACTTCCCGTCTGTTTTCATCGCTCAAAAACGACGACCCCCAGCACGTCAAGGTATGCTGCTTCTGCTGATACTGCTGCTGGTGCTGCTGCAGTTGATGCTTAGTACGCTGCACAACTAGCCTAGGGTTGAGGGTTTACAGCTTCACGGCAACGTGTAGCGTGTCTGTAACCACACACCCCTGGCCTTGTTTTGCTGCTCTTTGATTTGCTGCGCGCATCATTGGAAAATGGTGGTGGTGTGTTCCTTTTATTTATCTTCTTCTAGCCCTGTTTCACGAGTCCTTAGTTTCGTGTTGGTTTGTTTATCTCTTTGATTCTTCTTGCCTGCACTCTTGCCTCTGCTGCGTGTGTATCTTCGTCAATGCCGTGCTTTGATTCTATTTGTATTTCCTGTTTGATACTCTGCCGGCCTCTGTTTGATAGTATTTTCACGTTCTAGTAAATCTTTTTATTTAAATAATTTATTATCACCGAATAATTTAAATTGTAAGACAATCAGTTCTAAGAAAATTTTTTAATTATATTTATCGTTGAGTTTTTGAAGTAGAAATTGCGGTGTGGTTCATTTTCCTCGATTCCACTTCTGTTTTTTATCCGCACTCCATCTTCATCTCCTTGCTGCCGTTGGTATGTGTGGCGTCCATTTTGCAGCTGGCAGCGGATATCGGAGGCCTATGGCGGGTCTGCGGGTATGGGGTGCCTCCGGGGACTCCTCAGCGCACAGCGACAGCTGCAGCTGTTGCTGCTGCTGCTGCTGCTGCAGCCCAGTTCGTATCATTTTTCAACCCGTTGCGTAGCGGCCTGCAGGAGGCGCTAAAGGGAGGACTCGCCGCTCGTATTGGCGATTCTTGCACTGCTGCTACTGCTGTTGCTGCCCTCGTAGAGGTATGCG
>NW_013574788.1:0-1700 GCF_000499745.2 Eimeria mitis | reverse complement strand
GCACTCGTTGCTGTTCTTTAAGGCGCCGATGCTGTATAGACAGCTCGTGCTGTACAGGCAGCAACTGGTGTATAGAGATTTGGTTCAAGGAACGTGCTTTTGTTGCAAGTTGTACACGCAGTGTTTCCCTGCATGCATGCATGTATCGTTTCCATGTATGTATTCCCCGTTCATGTGCGTGCATTTGTTGCTTCTGCAGGCGTTGGGACAGACTGACGGACAACTCCGAGAAGTGATGAGGACTTGGAGGCGACAATTTATGCCGAAGTAGCGGTAGCTGACTTCAGCACCAAACGCAGCTGCTGGTGCTGGTGGAGCTGCGTAGATTGCCGCAGCATCTGGGGTAATGGCAACTACTAATCTGCCGGCAGCCGGTGCTCTGGTAGTAGGTGGAGTTGCGCCGACGCTGTATAGACAGCTCATGCTGTGTAGGCAGTAACTGGTGTATAGACATTTGATGGTGGGTAGACAGCTGCATTTGGTGTATAGACGGCTGAGCATATGCTGGGTGCGTTGTCTGGGCTATTTAGAAGTGGGGCCTGTGTTAGTTGAGTCTGAGCTGACATTCCGCATATCTTTTTCTGCCCCTTGCGGACGTCATCGAGCCCATATCTCTAAATGCAGAACAACAGGTTAAAACTATTTGCATTTGCAAGTGCTTTTGGTCTCATTATCTATGGAAATCGCTTCAAAAGCGGCACTTTTAATGAGGGCTGCACTGAAGTGCGGGGTCCGCATGGAAGGTGACGCTGCAGAGGAATAAAAAACAATGGAACCCTAGTATTAATATGTAATGCAACTGAATGATATGAAATAGGATTCTATACTATGTACACATTATTACTATATGCAACATGCTGTCCTCGATGCACTTTTACATGCATTTAGAAGTATTTATCATATCCCGTCGTTTTACTACTTTTATAACAAGTGGAGCTACGCCATTAGCAGAGAATGGCGTCTAACTGCCGCCGGCCTATACGAACGTTGTGCCGGCTGAGCTGGGCTACTTGTTGGAATAAAGGTAGCCGCACGCTCAGCGATCAGAACGATGTAGGACAGCCTCGATACCAAGCAGAATTAGACAAAATGCAGGCAGTGATACAGCCCTCCTGCCCTCAAGTAAGAGAACCAAGAAAGAGCTAAAGAGGAGCCAGAGGCCCACGCACAATTTGCGTCCACAGTTCCTCGATACTAACCAAGGACCTCCGCGAGCTGCATTGAGGTCGAAGTCGTGACAGAAAAGTTACCCCAAGCCAATTTACCTCCCCTCAGACTCCAAATGTCCTGAGCACCACGGCCCACGGGTCTGGGGATAGTGCTCATAGAGGGCAAGCTCTCATGACAGTACCCTGCTGCAATTAGTGCTGCAAGCGGACCCCACATGCACGCGCAAACGAGCCAATACTATACCGGGGCTAAAACAGTATATAATTGCTAATTGATAACTTGGTATTTAACAACCATCCTGCGAGCAAGCAAAAGTGTACTTCCCAACTTCGCACACACAGACAAGCCTTCGCCACAGTGCAGCGCTTCTACAGACACAGCCTGACTAGCTAAAGCTTGCCGCTATAGCCAGCTGTGGCAAGGAAGTGTATGCCTTTTTATGTTGATAACATAATTCTATATTTCAAAGGGTGTGAAAGCAGACTAAAATAGGTACGCCTTCAATAAACGCAGCACACGGCAGCTTCGAA
>NW_013574787.1:768-2740 GCF_000499745.2 Eimeria mitis | reverse complement strand
ATGAAATGATAGAGAATATCAATGTTTAAGGCGAAATACTAAGGTTATCAGTGTGAAAATAAGATAGAAGATATATATATGCTTGAGCTCGCCGCAAGGGCAGCCACAGCAAGGCACACGGCGTAGCGATCCTTGCCGAATGAGGCATGGCGCACACAATGAGGCAGGAAAGAAGGAGAAACTATAGGGTAGCGCTGCCTCTTGGTGAGCCATAGTCAACGAAAGTACTATAAGACAATGTTTCTTCCTGTAAAAGCATCCGTCTCATGATCTTCCACTACATATCGACCGAAGCTTGGGACACCGCTGTAGCTGGATAAGTGCTAGATGCGAAGCACCAGTTTAGTGTTATACAGGTGAAACGGCGTTGTGATGGTACCTGCGGTATTTCTTAGCTCGTGCATCCTTCTTCGGCTTACTGCCAGGGGAACGTCTAGCTGCAAGATTTCTGTGAAAGTTTTCCCAGCGCCGCTCGTGTAATCTCATGCGCTACTTCACAGAGACAGCAAGAAGTATCATCCTATGTCATTCATTAATGTTTTGTCTCCGAGGGTGCAACCATCGATCGGGGTTTGCATTGATTCCTGCATCTAACATTTTACTTCACTGTGACGTTTTATGAACAGTTTGGAGTGGAAAGCAGGCCAATGGGAACATCTCAACAACCAAATTCCCCTCTATCGTAGATTAGTGTTCTCACTACGGCGATTACTATAAACGCAACGCAGAGAATAAGAATTCTTACGCTGACCACGTCACCTCTCTTTATATAGTTAAGGCCAGCTGTACTTAGCTGTCAGCAATGGCTGGCGACTCGGCTTGAGACTGCACGCCTAATGCACTAAGCTATGCACTTCAACTCCAACTGGCAATCTTGAGAAAGCGGAGTACAAACGCCTTAAATACGATGGCCAGCATATGCTACCTGTGCCAGATCTTTCTGCATCTCGCTTGTACACAACCTATACTTATTTGACCGGACCGTTGGGCTCCAGTCGCTACAACTTTTGCATATGCTTCTCCAGTTCATGGACTGCAGCGAAAACTCTTGAAGGGGAGAAGCTGGTTAGGGATGCTGAACAGGAGGTTGCATGATGGTTCTCAGATTAGCAAGTGTGCTTGGTGCTCGTTGGCTGAATACGCGCTTGGGATTACGGAGTATCTTGCAGACTATGACTATGTGGCATGCGTGTAGATTCCGTACTGGGGAATTTGGCAAGCATTGCACACAAGTAGGCACTACCATAAGGCAACTCTAATTAGCCGAAGCCTTTGAGCTCCCGGGTTCAAAGAGGCATGTCAAACAAATTGATTAACCATCTTTGCTAGATAATTCTTGTTCTGCCAGAATTGGCCCTCAATATTGCCGAACAGAAGCGGAGGACCATTCAGGATAAAACAGGGTTGTTTCATTCGCCCACAAGACGGGATCCCCAGGTTTGCGCTTCCTGGCGCAATCTGTGCAGTGCAAGCTTGCACGCAAGCATACCTATGTCCGCGTTGGATGCATGCACTAAAATCTGTTAGACACATACTTGGTCTCCACATGCCAGAGTATCTAGGGAAACGGGTGCGCTGCGCCTTCTCAGAGAAACACTGCTACACATGGCGATGCTCAGGTTCTAAAGGTAAATGGCTAAACTCTGCCTGCTTGCCCAGATGTGTGTTGTGACCACAGTCAGCGCGGTACTCAGCGGATTATACTTCTAAAACCACGATTGTACTCGTTCCCCGCAATAGGAAAAGGGCAGAGCATAGTAAACTAGGGAAATAATCATCTCAGAAACAAAGGAGCAGCAACGGTGCCATTTGGCTAGCAAGCCCTTGCGCACAATGCAGCGACGGGCTCGGTCATAGCTGTTCACTCCTAGTATTCAGTTGTACTTTTGGCTCTTCAGTACCCGCGTTTTGGCCTTCCGGGTGTGACACTACTGTGAATCGATGTGAATGGAAATGGAAACTGATCACGTCT
>NW_013574787.1:0-750 GCF_000499745.2 Eimeria mitis | reverse complement strand
TAAAACAACAGTAAACTCATCGACGCACTGTCCAGCCATTTCTTGGTGAAACCACACTATTGTTCTCTTACCAGAGGTTGCAGCTGGCGGTTGGCAGCCCGCTCGACACCAGCCAGCGAGAGTTTGCGAGACACGAGTTGCAGTAGCCAGGTAGTGTGTGAAGACGCACATGAATTGCAAGAAGTAAATTAAGACAATCGCGCACGTTTACTTTTGACCCAGGTGAGTTGGTCTCCGACGCTCGACATGCCGAAGACTAGCGCTAGACAAGGCCAATTGGTGTTCGTCCCCTGGTCGACGCTTTTATCTACTCTACAGATAAACAACTAAGGCACAGAAGTCAGCATACCGTCAGGAGTGGTCTAGTAAATCACTGAAATCTCTTATACCCTGCCGGCAAATTAGAACCATGGCCATTGCAGCAACGAAACATCGGGGGAGGTTAAGATCCTGGCAATGTTTGCACCCACTTGCAGCTGAACTCCCTCCTCTACCTCTAGGCATCCTGGGTGTTCAGTTCTCGGCCTCCAGTTGTGGCCGAGGAGGCTGCCCAAGTGAAGGTGCACTGGTGCTGCAAGCCAGCCGCACGTGAGAGCAGAAGGAAGCTTCGACGAGTTTCCTCTACTGCATTTTTTACCTCTATATAAGCTTAAAGGGCGTTTGTATTTGCTTGCAGGCAACCTACCAAGGCCAAGTGAATGTTTCCGTACTAAGTGGGGACAGTTCACGCCACATTACTATGGCGGAACT